>NC_080162.1:28263378-28563378 GCF_950295315.1 Erinaceus europaeus
GATTCAAAAGTATACATTTTATGGTTCTTATTAAAATCATTTTTAAATGTTTTCAGTAGTCAGAAGAAGGCACTTCCAGTTTTGATGTATTCACAGCTAAGAGGATTTTATCCACAGTATAAGCATCACTGATGTGCTTGTATTACAACATTTCCTTGCAAATGGCAGTTAAGTAACTTACTCTTACAAAAATTGCTGTGCTGATATATGACAGACAGAAGCAACATTCGTAAGGGTGGAATGACTTTTTTTTTTTTTGTCTCTGTCTTTATTCTGCAAGGCCTCAGGAGATCTTTAGGGTAGAAGGAATGACATCCTTGTCCAAGTTGATTTAGTTCTTCCAAAAGCTTTTAAGTGTTTGCTCTTAAAAACAAAAGTTCAGATCATAAAATGATTGGGAAAAGGTCAAAGTGAAACAAAAGCTTGGGTCAGATACATGGTATGGGTAAAAATATCACAGAAGTCTGGTATGGACAGAATAGTGATGGAATGGCTAAGGTGGGCCTTCAGTGAGAATTAAAATTTCCATAGATTTTTTAAAAAAATGTTCTTGTTTAATATCTTTATTTATTTGATAGAGACAGCCAGAAATTGAGAGGAAGAGGGAGAGAGAGAGAGAGAGGGAACAACAGAGAGTTTACCTGCTTTACCACTTGTGAAGCTTTCCCCCTACAGGTCGGGACTGGGTGCTTGAACCTGTGTCTTTGCTCATTGTAATGTGTACACTCAGTCAGGTGTGCCACCACCTGGCCCCCAAAGTTCTTTATACATAGAGAATTTATTTTGAAAAAGGCAAAGAAGATACCTAAGAAATAAAATTGATATATATAACAGCAAATGGAGTATGGGGAATGTCAGTAGTTATTTTTCTCCCCCAAAACATGGAATTGACATACCATTTCTAGTTCACTATATAAAGTACTTGAAACTTGTCGCCTCATGCCCTACAGTAAGAAAAAAGCTGCTAAAGTGAGACTCAATGATTCTTTGCATCATCAGAGAATCAAGGACACTCCTGGGCCCCTTTTCTTGGTAAATTGTGAATCTCTGTATACCTTTTCTCTCTACAGCTTTCAGATCAGTGGTTTCCTTAGTGTGCTTGATTCTCTATTTTTATTCATTTCTTATCCATCCTTCAAAGCCCAATATAAATTCCCCTTTTTCTTTTCTTTTCTTTTTTATTCTTTTCTTTTCTTTTTTATTTCTTCAAATATATTTATTGAATTACCAGAAAGGCATGCTTCCCTGATCAAGCTTTCTGGTCCTTCTGCCAGCCATGACATCATCTCCCCGGACAATAACATAAATCTACCTGCATGTCAGACTGTCAGGCTCAGAAAAAAAAATAGTATAGTTATGGACCCTTTGTAATATAACTAAAATAGGCCTACTAACTATCTACAAAATGGAGACCCCCAACTCATCATCTGAACTATTCCAGCCTTTAGGTTCATGATTAATCAACAGTTTGTTTGGCTTTATATGTTAACTCTTTTTTCAGCCACCAGGTTCCAGATGCTAAGAGAGGTTCTTTTGAAAGTCACTGACTCACTAAATCACTGAGAGTTAATTACAGGATTATAGCATTCTTCCACTCCCCTTCCCGCCCCCACACACATTTAACAATTTAATGGAACTCTAGTAAAAGAGCATCAAGGCTTATATTCTGTGTAAGAAGTTTCTAGGGATGCACAATGCAAAAAGTGAACCGTAATGAAAAATATCTACTGTAGTTATATAAAGAAACATTGGTTCATCAACTTTGATGTATATACCACACAAATGCAAGATGTTAATAAAAGTGAAAACTCCTTCCATGGGTGGAGATGTGTAGTGATTATTGGTATTTTCTGCTCAAATTCTCTATCAACCTAAAAGTGACATAAAAATAAAAAAGTGGGGGCAGGTGATAGTGCACCCTGTACTGTGCACAGAGTACGGTGTCTAAAGACATGAGTTCAGGTCCCTAGCCCCCACTTTCAGGGACAAAGCTTTATAAATGGTGATGAAATGCTGCAGGTGTCTCTCTCTCCCTCACCATGCCCCACTGCCATCTCAATTTCTGTCTCTATATAATAGAAATAAATAAACATATCCCCTTTTTAAAGTGAATAGGGTATGGAGGGATAATAGCAGTTAGGCAATTATATGCCTATGACACTGAGATGTCACATTTAACCCCCAACATCACCATAAATCAGAACTAAACAATGGTCTGGTAAAAAAACAAATGAACAAATAAAGGTATATTGTGGCTAGATAATATTTTATCATGTACTAAGACCAAGGTTTGAGCCCCTGAGCTTACAAAGAAGCAGCTGCATTGAGGGAAGATTTATGGTACTGTGAGACCTCTCCTATCTATCTATCTATCTATCTATCTATCTAATCTATCTATCTATCTAATCTAATCTATCTATCTATCATTTAACGAAAGAAAGAAAGAAAGGAGAGAAAGAAAAATGTGGGAGCAGTGGAGTCATGTGGGCTGCAAACCCAGCAGACAAATAAAAGTATTGTAACTGTATCAAACTAAAAAAAACTTTTGTTTAGTAAAGAAACCAGAAAAGAAAGTAATAAATAAAAAAAAAGAAACTCACTGATTAAGATGTTGCTGATGTTTCAGCTGGGGCCCTATTCAGGGAGTCCTGAAATTCCCAAACAGACATGATGGACCTGGACCTCAAATAAATCCCTCTCTCCATTGTTACCGGTCATCTCTATCAGGAACAACAAAATGGCCCGCTTTGTGGGCCCCATGGACCCTTGCCCTCAACTTGGATCAACAACGGTAGAGAATGTTCCATTCTCCGAAGGAAGACTGGACAACATACTCTATGCTACACCTGAGGAAGATGGGTCCTGATATTGAGGCAGCTTGGAACGTTTCTACTTATGACCACAGAATGTGAGCTCAGATCTACAGGGATGCAAAGGTCACATAGGCTCCTAAACTGAATATGGGCCCCAGATCAGAACAAATTAATGGGGTTTACAGTCAACAATATTTATACCTCTTTCCCATATTAGGGAGCTACTCTCTTCCCTGATACAGCTTTCTGGTTCTTTTTCCAGCCATGACATCATCTCCCCAGGCAATAATTAGGATCTACCTGCATTTCAGATTTTAGACCCAGGCAAAAAACAAATAAAACACTATTGTAGCCACAGGCCCTTTGGAATATAACTAAAATATACCTACTAGCTATCTACAAAACAGAGACCCTCCAAACTCTTCATCTGCACTATTCCAGCCTTTAGGTTCAACAATTTGTTTGGCTTTACATGTTAACTCTCTTTTTAACTACCAGGTTCCAGATGCCAACCAGACTTCCCTGGTCAGACAACCCCACCAATGTGTCCTGGAGCTCCAGTTCCCCAGAACCCCACTGCACTAGGGAAGAGAGAGGCAGGCTTCAAGTATGGATTGACCTGTCAATGCCCATGTATAGCAGGGAAGCAATTACAGAAGCCAGACCTTCCACTTTCTGCATCCCACAATGACCTTGGGTCCATACTCCCAGAGGGATAAAGAATAGGAAAGCTATCAAGGGAGGGGATGGGATATGTAATTCTGGTGGTGGGATTGTGTGGAGTTGTACCCCTCATATCCTATTGTTTTGTCAGTGTTTCCTTTTTATAAATAAAATAAAAAGATGTTGATGCTTGCACATCATATGTCTAACCAACGGTTAGTATCCAAAATTTATATATACAAAAGTCTATAACTCAGTGTTGGAATATTGTACAGATGTGGTTGGACATTGGCAGGGCCCACAAACTACCATATTTCCATGAGAGTATTATTATTTACATGTCAACCTTATGCCTTGTTTTAAAATGACTCCTCTGCCACCATTTACCCTCTCAGGGTATCACCCTTCCTCCAACTAAAACCCTAGCAACCACTACTACAGAAGCTTTCTACAATCCCAGAGTGCCTTGTTTTCTCCACCCCTTTTCCTAGCCAATCCAGTTCCTGACTTGCCACATCCAGTTTTTACCCTATAAAACTCGCTGCTGTTCCGTTTTCACCCTTTTTCACTTCCGCGTCCCAACCTGGAGAAAGGTTGGTGAGCACAACGGGAGATGGCCATTTTGCTAGATCTACATGGCCTAAATCTGTTGTGCCCACACCCAACACTGGGGTGTCCATGTGAATAAAGATTTGCGTTCCCACTCCTCCATGAGTTCCTGTTCTCTTCTCTCTCCCGTGATGCACAACCCAACAACTCAACAACAAAAATTGAAACAATCCAATCAAAAAATGGATGTAAGAGGGGTTAGGCGGTGGCATGCAAGTTTGAGCACATACAGTACATTGCACAAGGACCCAGATTCAAGTCCCCAGTTCCCACCTGTGAGGGAGGAATCCTCACAAGAAGTGGAGAAGTTCTGCAAATATCTTTTTCTCTCTTCCTCTCTATTCCCATTTCCTCCTGATTTATGTCTCTGTAAATAAATAAAGTAGTAAATAATAACAATTCAAAATATGGACTTAAGATAGAAACAGATTTATTCAAATAAGGCATGTAGATCCTCAATAGGTACATGAAAATATCATCTCAGAACTTGTCTCACCTGGTGGATCTCACTGTGTGCAAGAACCTGAACCCAGTTTCAGCTCCCTGCCTCCACCTTTGGAGGGAAGTTTCATGAGAGGTACAGCTCTGATGCAGGTGTCTCTTCTTTCTGTCTCTGTATCTATCCTTGCCTATCTCTCTTCGTTTCATACCCTCTATCAAAAAGAAAGGAAGGAAGGAAGAGAGAGTAGTGTATCCACAAAGGTACCAATACCCTATGATAACTCTGATGACAATAGAAAATAAAATTGAAGCTTTACTTATTATTAAAAAATGTAAATCAAACCACAGTGAGACATTACCTTATAGCTGTGGAAATGGTGTATATCATAAAGACTGGAAACATGTTGGCAGAGTAAAGGGGACTCTTGTACATTGTTGTTAGGGATTAAATTCACCCAGCTTCTCTGGAAAAAAGGTATGGGTAGTCCTTTACAAATTAAAAAGAGAGAAAGATGCCTCCTGACAAGTAAAAATAGGTATTGGGTACTCCATTCTTTTCATGTGACTGCTTTTAGCAATTCTCCTTCACCCAGTTCATACTGCCATCTCATATGCTACTTGTTGCATATCTTGATGAATAATGGAAGTGGAAATGATGTCTTTATTAGAAGAATATTAAAACAAAGAAAGGAAGGAAGGATATAAGGAAGGAAAGGAGGAATAAAGAAAGAAAGAAAGAGTCCGGAGTTTGTCACATGAGAAGGCACAAATACCTTCACAACTGAGATTCTCCACTGTAACATGTTGCAAAACTACTTTATAGGCACTGCTATTCCATATCTCTGAAATAATTCCAAATGTGTTGCTGGGCTAGTGTCGCTGGAGAGAGGGACTCTGGAACTCGTGGCTGAGCAGAAACGCAATGCAATGTCTTTATTGATCAGAAAAAAATGCCTTTATATCTTTTGAAACTGAAGTGGAGGGCAGAAAAGGAAATGGCTAGGAGAGAGGGTGGAGAGAAGAAAAGAGTGTGAAGGTAGCAAGCTTCCATAGCAGCTGTTGTGAAGATTCTAACCAGTGGGGATTAAACCAATATCCTGCAGGCAGGCGGGTCTCAGGCAAAACAATGATTATGCAAATAGACCACAGCATCAAGCAATGCAGGGACCTGACATAGTGACCAACATCTCCCCCTTTCTTTTTATCTAATGGCCATAATATCAGGAATGTGGGGTGCTTTGTGAGGCAGGGAGTCTGATAGGAGGAGGCACACCTTTGGAGTACTACTGTCCCTCCTTGTTCAACCTCTCGGTAGAGAGAGAGAGACTTAACAGGATTAGACACACCTCTCAGGTTCAAGTCCTGCCAAGCTCAACCACATCCTCACAATTTCCCGACATCTCCCTCTTTCTAAATGGCCACATTTATATGGGTGAATGTCTGTAAAAGACACCATTTCTGTCAGGGGAATAGCAGTGTAGGGGTGAACAGAAACCTATATTGTGTAGGTGTTTTTAAAAGAACTGGAATAAGACATGGAGGGACATGCCTGATGGGTGGAAAAGGGGCGCTGCCTGATAGGCAGAGGAGTGGGGGCCTGATAGGCGGAGGGGCGAGAGGGTTGATCTGGCATTGCAAAGTCCCAAGGCAGCTGGCGGTAAGGTCCATGGACTGCTACAGTCAGTCCTCGAGAAGTCCAGCAGTGTAAAGGGAGTGTCCAAAGGTGTATCAGCAAGTCTGATAGAAGCATCAGTCCAATGCCAACGACCAGGGGAAGAAATGCCTCACGTCTATCTTGATAGGGGAGGACAGCCAGTGGAACTTTGCTTCTCTGTAGAGAGTGAGCTGGAACTGCCAAAACGTGACAGGCAGAGCAGAAACAGGAAAGACAGACAGTTCTTCTTCTAGCTTTTGCCCTTCTTCCGTAGCCAGTCAACAGCGTCAGGTTGAGCCTGATATAAGTTTTGAGACCTCCTTTGAATCTGGAGAGGTGGCAGTCGTTGACTATGTGGGACATAGTCTGTCTGTAGCTGCAGGGGCAGATTGGGTCATCTCTGGCTCCCCAGCGATGGAACATAGTGGCGCACCGGCCATGGCCTGTTCGATAGCGACTGAGGAGGACCCAATCATAACGTGCTAGGTCAAAGCCAGGCTTGCAGGAGTCTGTGATGAGGTGTTTGTTCTTTACCTCAGCTGACTGCCAACTCTGTTTCCAAGAGTCTGGAACAGAGAAGTTCAGTGTAGGCATAGCGGACCAGATTGGGTGATGAGAATTCAAGCGTTGGACAGGGTGGGCGAAGATATCTGCGTATATTGGCAGGTCCGATCGAGTGTAGACGTGGGAAATGAACTTAGATGATGCCGCATCCCGACGAATATCTGACGGGGCGATGTTGCTAAGAATTGGCAGCCATGGAACCGGGGTGGAATGGATGGTTCCAGAAATTATCCTCATGGAGGAATATAATTTGGAATCGACCAAGTGGACATGGGGGCTACGGAACCATACTGGGGCACAGTATTCTGCAGTGGAATAGCATAATGCCAGAGATGATGATTGTAGTGTGGAAGCGCTCGCGCCCCATGAGGAGCTGGCCAGTCTTGCAATGATGTTATTCCTCACGCCCACCTTTGCTGCAGTTTTTATGAGATGTTCGTGAAATGACAGAGTGCGATCGTGAGTAACGCCAAGATAGACTGGCTGGGCTTCATGCCGGATTCTTGAATCGCCAAGCTGCACATTAAGCTCACGCGAGGCTGAGGCATGGTGTAGATGGAAAACAGATGATACCGGTTTTGCAGTGCTAGGGATTAGTTGCCATTTTTTACAGTAATCAGATATCAGAGACATGTCTTTTGTGAGTGTTTCCTCGAGGATGTCGAACTTGGATGCCTGAGTTGCACAGCAGATGTCATCGGCATAGATGAACTTCCTTGAAGAAGTTTCTGGGAGGTCATTGATGTAAATATTAAATAGTGTAGGAGCCAGAACAGAGCCCTTGGGGAGGCCACTTGAGACAAGTCTCCATCTGCTAGACTTGTCACCCAGATGTACCCGGAATCTTTTGTTTTGGAGAAGAAACGATATTGGGATGCATTGGATCGACCTTCCCGTGATGCATCTCGTGAGTACCCATACATTGGGGAAACTGACGATCCTTCTTAGCCGACTGAATCCACATGGATCCCAGTCACTTTCAAAGCCAGCAACAAGCAGCTCCTGACAGCTTTCAAGCTGTTGGTCCTGCTCTTCGAGTCCTCCAACTTAATTTTGATGGGCTGTCCTTTGCCAAACGCGTTCTTATTGGTCAATTGGCGATACAGCATCAGGCAGATGTTATCTGCCTACAAGACAGACAGTGATAGGCAAGAGAAAGGAAGTAAGAAAGTTCTGTCCTTGAAGTCTGTGAATCAGGTTCTTCAGATCATGCTAGGTCACATCATGGGTTTCAGGGGGTGCACTGTAGTCATGCCATCTTGTGGGCAATGTCAGAGTACAGGGGTCCAAATGGATTTCCAGGGATTCCATATGAGGAGATGCTTCTTCATGTGAAGGCTTTGACATAGTTGTAGTCAATTACTTGTGAAGAAAAAAAAGCTGTTAACAAGTTAGAAGTTTAGTATAATTGATAATCAATGATTATAATTGGTTTAAGTATCTTTATAATTTTGTTTAAAGGTCATTTTACGTGACCTGATGTAGCAGTCTCTGCACAGCAGGATCTTCAGACCAAATTTAGTTAAAAAAAATATATATATATATATATATATATATATATTGATTTTTAACTATTTTTTACTTTGGACTTTAAACAAACTCAGGTTACTTAGAGAGTTAACACATGTTAGTGACAGTGGTTTCTTTTAACATTTACAATTTCAGATTGATGATAGATTTGTTGTGGATTAATTTTCACAAGATTAGTTTACAGGGCATTTTGGGGGGCCCTCCAAAAATGTCCTGTATAGAGAATTTGGATTTTAATTTTGGAGATGATGAATTAATTTTACCTTGCCTGGTAAGAATGTAGCTTCAAAGTTACACTTTTAACCATTAAATTAATGTTTACCAAATGTGAAACACACACATAAATATGTAGTTTGTAACACACAGGAGGAGAAAAAAACTTTTGTTATGAAGATACATCATTTCAAAGACAAATTTAGATACGTACTGTCTTAGTTGAACAATCTTTACTCAAACAGTTTAAGTCTAAACGTTTCACATTTATACCAAGACTTAAAAAAAAATCAAAAGAGGCAAAAACTATTTTTTGAACTGTTTTTGGATGTCTCCAGAAACCATGGCTGCATCCAGCATTTTTATATAAAGTCAATTAAGTTTCAGACTACTCTGAGCAAAATGGGTCGTACAAAAAAAATTCGGTCATTCAACTCACTCAGAAAATTATTTTTAGTCATTCAACTTACAAAACACAACTGGCCAGTCATAGCAAAAGATATTACCTCTTGATTTTATGCTGTCTCTATCAAATAAATATAATAAAAATTTTTTAAAAGAGAAGAGTAAACAAATCTCTAACACCTATGTTCCTGGCAACCTACAGTTCCTCAGCATAGAAAATGTGAAACAGTGAAACCTGAGCTGCTATACATGCCCTTCTCTGTCCATGCACTCAGTGACACTCCCTTTTCTGTCATTAAAAATACTTCAATGAGAGATACTATTAGTGAGATCTTAAGGTTAGGTAATGGAGAATGAATCAGATAAGTTTTATAAAGGTTTGCAATTTAAGATGCAAATCTAGTCCACTAGAATTACTTCTAGATTATTTACTTTTGAAAATATGGAAAGGTAGGCTGCAAGTATATATGTGTGAGTATGTGTGAGAAATTTAGGACCAAAAGTATATGGCAAGTACTTGGACTTGGTAACTTTTGCTTCTTCCCTAACCTATGACAGATTATCCTTAATTGTTTTTACTTATTTTTTAATGTCCATGTCATTTGCTCCTTCCTCTCTTTTCTACTGCCCTTTTTTGGGTTCAATATTTTTTGCTTAGACTGAGTGAATCCCAGAATGTTTCAACAAGACAATCAGGAATAGGTTACTCATTCATCACTATCTGCATGAGAATGAGAACCTACTAAGTTAACTTTGAGCAGCAAAGCTTCTAAAATAGCAAGCATTTAAGATGCACAAGAAGATAGATGTAAATATTGTTGGTTTTTGTGTATTGGATAGGCAAATCTAACTTTTTAAGATATTGAGTGAGTTTTTAAAATTTATTTTAATAAAAGAGAGAGAAAGAGAGAGACCCGAGAACACAGTTCAACTTTGTCTTATGGTGATGCTAGTGATTGAACCAGAGACCTCAGAGCCTCAGGCATGAAATTATTTTGCATAACCATTATGTTGTCTCCCTAGCCCTTATGTAAGTTCTTTTTTAATATTTTTAATTTATATATTAATGAGAAGTATACGAAGAGAGAGAGAGAACCAGACATCAATCTGGTACATGTGCTGCCAGAGATAGAACTCAGGACTTCATGCTTGAGGGTCCAACACTTTATCCACTGTGCCACCTCCCAGACCACACTTGTGCAAGTTTTAAGGGCTATCTTGGGTCAATTACTTCTGAGACTAAAAGATATAGAGATTGCTAGTTTTAGAAGAAATGAGGCAGTCAAGCTGTAGGGTGATGGCCCAGAGGTAGTGTGAGTTTTCATGGGTTCTACTGTTGATCAGAAGCACTCTGAGGAAGTGATAGATGCATCACAATCTGCAAAGCAACTTCAGTTATATCCTGTCTCTGACTGTACAAAAAGTCATGCATTTTTTGGTATAATTTTAAGACTTCCAAAAAAATCTTATTCAAGTAGTCACCACAAAGCAATACCATACAGTTTCCATTATCATCTTATTGCTTTTCTGTGAGAGGTTCATCATTTCAAGGATGAAAACATGCCCTGGCTTTCCATAGTGAATAAACAGTCATGTGTAAGAGACAGGGAGCCTCACATTTCAAAATTGACTTTGTCACTTACTTTATGACTAAAGTCAAATCAACTCTGTCTTGTAGCACAAGTTTTATATTTTATAATATGTTTGTGGGTTTGGATGGAAGTCTTCTGAGGTTCCTTATGGCTCTAATAATCTGAGATTCTACTTCCTTCATTAATAGTTTAAGAGATTAAGGGCTTTTCTCAGGACCCTGAAGTGGCTCCTTTAGGGTGCATGCCTTCAAAGCATGACACTATTATGTGTGTGTTAGAAAAATAGATACCCAGTAAGATAACCCCATGGGGTAGAAGTGGATGGAGCAATATGGATGTTAGAATTGTGTTTTAGTGTTTCTCTCTCTAACCAAACTTTTATCTCTCTAAAAGCAAAGAATGTGGGGAATAGATAGTGAAGTCCATATATAGTAAACCTACAGCCAACATCATACTCAATGGACAGAAGCTGAAAGCATTTCCCCTCAGATCGGGGACTAGACAGGGCTGTCCACTGTCACCATTACTCTTCAACATAGTATTGGAAGTTCTTGCCATAGCAATCAGGCAAGAGAAAGAAATCAAAGGAATACAGATTGGAAGGGAAGAAGTCAAGCTCTCACTATTGGCAGATATGATACTATACATAGAAAAACCTAAAGAATCCAGAAAAAAACTACTGGAAGTTATTAGACAATAAAGCAAGGTGTCAGGTACAAAAATCAACGTACAAAAATCGGTGGCATTTCTTTATGCAAACACTAAATCCAAAGAAGAGGATATCCAGAAATCACTCCCATTCACTGTTGCAGCAAAATCAATAAAATACCTAGGAATAAAGATGATCAAAGAAGTAAAAGACTTGTATACTGAAAACTATGAGTCACAATTCAAGGAAATACAAAATGATACCAAGAAATGGAAAGACATCCCATGCTCATGGATTGGAAGAATAAATATCACCAAAATGAATATTCTTCCCAGAGCCATATACAAGTTTAACATGATATCCATCAAAGTTCCACCAAGCTTAAAAGAATAGAACAAAAACTACAATCATTTATCTGGAACCAGAAAACATATAGACTTGCCAAAACAAACTTGAGGAAAAGAAACAGAAATGGAGGCATCACACTCCCATATCTCAAACTATATTATAAGGCCATCATCAATAAAACAGCCTGGTACTGGAACAAAAATAGGCACACAGATCAGTGGAACAAAACTGAAAGCCCAGAACTAAACTCCCACACCTATGGACATCTATCTTTGACAAGGGGGCTCAAATTATTAAATGGGGAATGGAAGCTCTGTTCAATAAATGGTGCTGGGAAAACAGGGTTGAAACATGTAGAAAAATGAAACTGAACCACCTTATCTCACCAGAAACAAAAAACAACTCCAAATGGATCAAGGACATGGATGTTAGACCAGAAACTATCAAATACTTAGAGGAAAATATTGGTGGAACACTTTCCCTCCTAAACCTCAAGGACATCTTTTTTTTTTTTTTAATTTATTTTCTATTTAAGAAAGGATAAATTAACAAATACATAGCGTAGGAGGGGTACAACTCCACACAATTCCCACAACCCAATCTTCATATCCCACCCCCTCCCCTGGTAGCTTTCCCATTCTCTAGCCCTCTGGGAGCATGGACCCAGGGTCACTGAGGGTTGCAGAAGGTGGAAGGTCTGGCTTCTGTAATAGCTTCCCCGCTGAACATGGGCATTGACTGGTCAGTCCATACTCCCAGTCTGCCTCTCTCTTTCCCTAGTAGGGTGGGTCTCTGGGGAAGCGGAGCTCCAGGGCACATTGGTGGGGTCTTCAGTCCATGGTAGCCTGGCTGGCATCCTGATGGCATCTGGAACCTGGTGACTGAAAAGAGAGTTAACATACAATGCCAAACAAATTGTTGAGAAATCATGGACCCAAAGCTTGGAATAGTGGAGAGGAAATGTTAGGGGGGTACTCACTGCAAACTCCAGTGTACTTCTGCTTTCAGGTTTATGTTTTGCAGTAGTTTATGGATACATGTGAACATATGCTCGCTCTCTCTCTCACAGAACCTGGTGTATATCTAGGTTTTGGGACTTTGTTAGAAAGTGAACCACCTGGGATGTAATTAGAGAATAGTATGTAAGGAAAGGTCTCACCCAAGTAATGAAGCTGAAGGGTTGTCATTCCACACGTGAAGTCTCTGGACACAGTCTGAGCTGAAGCATGTTGAGGTGGCAATCGTTGTGTTGATTAGGTTGCGATTGGCAGATGCAATATTATTTGATATGGATTGGGAGAGGCATACTGGAAAGTGGGCCCTATCCAAAGGTTCAAGGACTGGGGGAAGTAGGGGCTCTATAGTGGAGATGTGAGGTTCCTGCTGTCTTAGGGTTCAAAAAGACAATCGATAGTTAATGTTATCATCACATTATTTGGTAATTGGGTTAACTTTGAAAAGTCCTTTTGTTATGGTTTGCTGTACAGTATCCAGTATCTTGTATATAGCTGTGCTATTGGTTGCTTCTGATCTACTTGGTCTAGGCTTTTGAGAGTCCGCACATCAAATACACATCCTATATATTAAAAAGACTCAGTCTGTGTTTTAAAAACTTCGAGAAATACAATTAATTTTCCCCCTCTCATATTAATTATCTAGTGATTTATATGACTACACTTTACTAGGAGTGTACATAAACACCATTCCCACCACCAAAAGACAGTGACCCATCCCTCCCACTCACTCCCACCCCCCACTATCCCAGGAAGCTGCATATCTACCCCTCACCACAGGGTTTTTACTTTGGTGCCCTACTTACAATTTAGTCAGGTCCTGCTTTTAGTTTCCCTTTCATATCTTCTTACTCAACTTCTGTTGATGAGTGGGATCATCCCATACTCATCTTTATCTTTCTGACTTAGCTCATGTAACATAATTCCTTCTAGCTCTGTCCAAGATGGGTTAGAGAAGGTGGGTTCATTGTTCTTAATAGCTGCATAGTATCCCATTGTGTATATCTACCACAGCTTTCTCAGCCACTCATCTGTTGTTGGGCACCTGGGTTGCATCCAGGAATTAGCTATTATGAATTGTGCTGCTATGAACATAGGAGTACACACCTCTTTTTGGTTGGGTGTTATGGAGTCCTTGGGGTATAACCCCAGGAGAGGAATTACTGGATCATATGGAAGGTCCATGTCTAGCCTTCTGAGAGTTTTCCAGACTGCTCTCCACAAGGCTGTACCAATTTACATTCCCACCAGAAATGCAAAAGGGTTCCTCTGTCCCCACAGCCTCTCCAGCATTTGTTGCTGCTGTCCTTTTTGATGTATGCCATTCTTACAGGAGTGAGGTGGTATCTTAGTGTTGTCTTAATTTGCATTTCTCTGACAATCAGTGACCTAAAACAGTTTTTCATATGTTTGTTAGCCTTTTGGATCTCCTCTGAGGTGAATGTTTTGTTCATATCCTCTGCCCATTTTTGGATGGGGTCATTTGCTTTTTTGATGCTAAGTTTGCTGAGCTCTTTATATATTTTGGTGATTAGTTTCTTGTCTGATGTCTGGCATGTGAAGATCTTCTCCTATTCTGTGAGGGGTCTCTTTGTTTGTTTAATAGTTTCTTTGGATGTGCAGAAGCTTTTCAATTTGATGTAGTCCCATTGGTTTGTTTCTGCTTTAGTCTTCCTTGCAACTGGGTTTGATTCATCAAAGATGTCCTTGAGGTGTAGGTGGGAAAGTGTTTTTACCAATGTTTTCCTCTAAGTATTTAATTGTTTCTGGTCTAACATCCAGGTCTTTGAACCACTTGGAGTTGATTTTTGTTTCTGATGAGATAAAGTGGTTAAATTTCATTCTTCTGCATGTTACAACCCAGTTTTCCCAGCACCATTTATTGAAGAGAGCCTCCTTCTTCCATTTAATTCTTTGGGCCCCCTTATCAAATATTAGATGTCCATAGGTGTTCAAGGACATCTTTGATGAAACAAATCCAATTGTAAGGAAGACTAAAGCAGAAACTAACCATTGGGACTACATCAAATTGAAAATCTTCTGCACAATCAAAGAAACCATCACACAAACAAAGAGACCCCTCTAAGAATGGGAGAAGATCTTCACATGCCATACATCAGACAAGAGACTAATCACCAAAATATACAAAGAGCTCAGCAAACTTAGCACCAAAAAAGCAAATGACCCTACCCCAAAATGGGCAGAGGATATGAACAGAACATTCACTACAGAAGAGATCCAAAAGGCTAACAAACATGAAAAATTGCTCAAGGTCACTGATTGTCAGAGAAATGCTAATAAATACAACATTGAGATACCACCTCACTCATGTAAGAATGGCATGGATTGAAACATGCAGAAGAATGAAACTGAATCACTGTATTTCACCAAATACAAAAGTAAATTCCAAGTGGATCAAGGACTTGGATGTTAGACCACAAACTATCAGATACTTAGAGGAAAATATTGCCAGAACTCCTTTCCGCATAAATTTTAAAGACATTTTCAATGAAACGAATCCAATTACAAAGAAGACTAAGGCAAGTATAAACCTATGGGACTACATCAAACTAAAAAACTTCTTCACAGCAAAAGAAACCACTACCCAAACCAAGAGACCCCTCACAGAATGGGAGAAGATCTTTACATGCATACATCAGATAAGAGTTTAATAACCAACATATATAAAGAGCTTGCCAGACTCAACAACAAGACAACAAATAACCCCATCCAAAAATGGGGGAGGACATGGACAGAATATTCACCACAGAAGAGATCCAAAAGGCTGAGAAACACATGAAAAAATGTTCCAAGTCTATGATTGTCAGAGAAATGCAAATCAAGACAACAATGAGATATCACTTCACTTCTGTGAAAATGTCATACATCAGAAAAGGTAACAGCAGCAAATGCTGGAGAAGGTGTGGGGTCAAAGGAACCATCCTACACTGCTGGTGGGAATGTCAATTGGTCCAACCCATGTGGAGAGTAGTCTGGAGAACTCTCAGAAGGCTATAAATGGACCTACCCTATGACCCTGCAATTCCTCTCCTGGGGATATATCCTAAGGAACCCAACACATCAATTCAAAAAGGTCTGTGTACACATATGTTCTTGGCAGCACAATTTGTAATAGCCAAAACCTGGAAGCAACCCAGGTGTCCAACAACAGATGAGTGGCTGAGTAAGTTGTGGTATACATACACAGTGGAATACTACTCAGCTGTAAAAAATAATGACTTCACCGTTTTCAGCCGATCTTGGATGGACCTTGAAAAATCCATGTTATGTGAAATAAGTCAGAAACAGAAGGATGAATATGGGATGATCTCACTCTCAGGCAGAAGTTGAAAAACAAGATCAGAAACGAAAACACAAGTAGAACCTGAAATGTAATTGGCATATCGCACCAAAGTAAAAGACTCTGGGGTGGGTGGGTGAGGAGAATACAGGTCCATGAAGGATGATAAATGACATAGTGGGGGTTGTATTGTTAAATGGGAAACTGGGAATGTTATGTATGCATGTACAAACTATTGTATTTACTGTTGAATGTAAAACATTAATTCCCCAATAAAGAAATAAATTAAAAAAGAAAAGAATGGCATACATCAAAAAGGACAGCAGCAACAAATAATGGAGAGGCTGTGGGGACAGAGGAACCCTTCTACACTGCTGGTAGGAATGTAAATTGGTCCAACCTCTGTGGAGAGCAGTCTGGAGAACTCTCACAAGGCTAGACATGGACCTTCCATATGACCCAGTAATTCCTCTCCTGGGGTTATACCCCAAGGACTCCATAACACCCAACCAAAAAGATATGTGTACTCCTATGTTCATAACAGCACAATTGTAATAGCTAACACCTAGAAGCAACTCAGGTGTCCAACAACCGATGAGTGTCTGAGAAATCTGTTGTATATACACACAATGGAATACTATGCAGCTATTAAGAAAAATGAACCCAACTTCTCTGACCCATCTTGGACAGAGCTAGAAGGAATTATGTTAAGTGAGCTAAGTCAGAAAGATAAAGATAAGTATGGGGTGATCACAGTCATAAACAGAAGTTGAGAAAGAAGAACAGAGAGGTAAACTCAAAAAGCAAGACTTGACTGAATTCAGAGTAGGGCAACAAATAAAAACCCTGGGTTGACGGTGAGGGTGGATGTTTGTCTTCATATGGTGGGGGAGGGGGACCAGAGGATGGGACACATTCTTTTGGTGGTGGAAAAGGTGTTTATGTACACTCCTATTAATTTGTAGTCATATAATTCACTATTTAATCAATATGAAAAAAAAGAGTTTTTTTTAAAAAGAACAACAACAAAAAAAGAATGTGGGAAATAGGAAGTGGCTCAATGATATTGAGCCTGGAACTGTTAGGAAGCCACTGACCAAGCCTGACCATAAACCAAGACAGACAGGGACAGAGTAACCATGTTCAAAAGGATTTATTCACACAAGCACACACAATATTTCTTTTCAAAAATGACATTTGTCTTATAGGGATGGATTGTTTCTTTTTTAATTTTTTTTATTTATAAAAAGAAAACATTGACAAAACCATAGGATAAGAGGAGTACAACTCCACACAATTCCCACCACCAGCTTTCTGTATCCCATCCCTTCCCCTGATAGCTTTCCTATTCTTGAGGCCTCTGGGAGTATGGACACAAGTTCACTGTGGGATGCAGAAGGTGGAAGGTGGAAGGATTGTTTCTTAAAGAGTAAAACATTTAGAACAAAGAATAACTATTCTGTGTCGTCCCTATGGTGAATAAGATTTCTTCTGTTGTTTTTGATATTCTCTCCACCAACAATCCATGCACAAAAAAATAAATTGTAATTTGTTGGGTAGATGCTTAGAAAAATGTGGGTCTGTTCTGTGTCATGTATAGAGTTCTGGCAGGCAGTACATATTCCATAACAATAGGTACCAAATACCATGGTGAAACCATTGAGTGTCCTGACAAGTATTTGTAGGGAGTACAGAATATCAGGACATTTTAATTGGGAAGAGAATAAAATTGAGAAGGAACCAACAATTTTGAAGTTGCTTCATTTCTTTTTTTACTTACAATAAACAGTTACAAAATGGTCAAATCCTCAGAAGTAATAAATGACGATTAGCAAAGCAATACTATTAGTAAAGAAAAGTGAATAACCGCCATTTGTCTGTTGGTTCACTGGTGAGACCAGGAAGTCCTAGATTGAATGACTGAATCAAATTTCCAGAGCTGAGAAATTTATACCAGAGACAGAGTTCCATGAGACTGTCAAAAAGAATTATAATCTCTCTTACTTGGGAAAAGGCACCTCTTTTGGTGGCAGAAAGATTTATCTTACTCAGTGGCTTGTCAGTGTTACCACACACCATAGGGTCTCAAATTCTATAGATGAAAGACAGTTCCCACCCAGGATGATAATAGTTACTCCCTCAAATGGATCAGAGGATGGCATCATCTGGACACCATTTGTGCAGTGTTTATATGAAAACTATCAAATCTAACTTAGTAGGTTGAGGAAAATCGTTAAAAAAAATGTCAAGGAAAAGGCATGTAGAGAAGAAAAGACAAAAGGACTATGTTTTTATCTCTCAAGTCAGGAGATTATTTTTCAGGTTATCATTTCTCAAAATGTGCTCCTAGAAACACACAAACTGAAAACTAGAATCGTCTAAGACAAGGTTCTGCAGTGTAGTTCAATCAGAATAGTCTGTGCTCTGTAGTTTCTATTGCTGAATGATGCACCAAGGACTTTGTAACTGCTAAAGCTAAAAAAAAAAAAAAGTTTAATTCTGTTTATCCTGATCTCTTATGAGGATTTATCCAATTTATTTATATGTTCATTAAACACACTAAAGTCTAGTACATAGTAATATGAATAATATCTTCTCTGGTTATCAAAATCTGAAGTTAATCATACCTAACCCTCCTGTTTGAATATGCCAAGAATGATTATGGATATGCGAGTGTTTTCGAGAGGCTTAGTATATTTGTACAACTGTAAATCAGGCCCCATGTTACTCAGACTTAGAGAAGTCATGGGGGCAGGAGGGCAACACATTTACTTAGATACAAGATGCCACCATAATGCTAGGAAGCCCTGACTAGCCCCTGAAAAAAGTGCACTTAAACATGGGTAGGAACATATGCTCCAACTGATGACCAGCATGTCAGCCCCAACTGCTGAGATGTCACTCTTGGTACCCAAATGAAGGAGATGTAAACTCT
Source organism: Erinaceus europaeus (assembly GCF_950295315.1). Taxonomy (NCBI): domain Eukaryota; kingdom Metazoa; phylum Chordata; class Mammalia; order Eulipotyphla; family Erinaceidae; genus Erinaceus; species Erinaceus europaeus. The sequence goes on from NC_080162.1 coordinate 28,282,109, forward strand.
CTCTGAACCTTGCCCACATTGCAGCTTTGAGAGAAGCATGCAGTTACCAGTACTAGTCATGTGTCCATCACTACAGGATTATAGGAAGAAGGGCTAATAGAGGGAAATGAGCAGGAGTGCTGTTGTTTTCCAGCATAGCTTCATCTGGGGCTGAGACAATGCTTTCTAAGGTCCCAGTTTCCCCTTCTCTATTTCTTGGTCCAATTTTCTTCCTTGCTGACTTTCAACTCAGAAAAGCTCCAGCCTTCTGAAGTTGTGACACATGCAACAGAGACTTAAATATTTTCAAATTCAGCCCACTGCGGAAGAATTCCAACAACAGTTTCATACTGCAATCCTGGCTGTGATTAGGTCAGGCATACATATCTGGCCCATTCCTAGGTTCAAAGTCCTGACAGACCAGACTCCATCCACAAGCCTGCTGCAGCAGGCAGGGCAAGGGAGAAGAAAATGCTGCTTAGGGGGAATCATGGATATAAGCATCAGGATGACATGAGTTCTCAGACACAAGTTAGGGGTTATTATTACTAAGTCTTTCATAGAGAAATCTTTTTGCTGGTAGAGGAGAATATGTAACTCAAAGTTTATTTAAGAAAAATGAAATTCATACTGTGCTATGATGACTAGGAAAAGTGAAAACTATATAGCTATAGCAAAGAGGAAGTGACATTGAGCTGGCCCTTGTGCAGGGTGGAACATGACATTATCATGCAATAGGACCTGGGATTAACCCCCTGGTACCTATCTATGGGGGTAGGGGTAGGGTAAGGGTAGGTGTAAGGCTCAACAAGTGGTAGAGCAGTGCTATAAGTCTCTCTCTCTCTCTCTCTCTCTTTCTCTCTCTCTCTCCTGTGTGTCAAAAAAATGAATGAAAAAGGAAAAGAAAATGACAGCCAGGAATGGTAGATTCATGTAGGTACCAAGCCCTAGAGACCCTGGTGGAGACGAGAAAAAGAAAGAAGAAAGAAAGGAAGGAGGAGGAAGGAAGGAAGGAAGGAAGGAAGGAAGGGAGAAAGGAGAAAAGAAAAGGGGCCAGGTGGTGGAGCGTCTGGTTGAGTGCACATGTTACAGTGCACAAGGACCCAGGTTCAAGTCCCTGGTCCCCACCTGCAGGGGGAAAGCTTCATGAATGGTGAAGCAGGGCTGCAGGTGCCTCTCTCCCTCTTTATCCACCCTCCCCTCTTGATTTCTGGCTGTCTCTATCCAATAAATAAATAAAGATAAATAAAAATAAATAAAAAGAAGAAAAGAAAAGAAATTGGACTTTGCCTTGATAAGGTTTAGGCATAAAAGAGATATTCTGGGGGCTGAGCAGTGACACACTCAGTAGTTAAGTGCACGTAATATTAAGCAGAAGGACCTGCACAAGGATCTGGGTTCCAGTCCTGGGCTTTCTACCTGTAGGGGAGAACTTCACAAGTGGTAAAGAAAATCTGCATCTCTCTCTCTCTCTCTCATCTCTCTCTCTCTCTCTCTCTCCTCTCTCTCTCTTTGTGTGTGTGTGTGTGTGTGTGTCTTCCTCTCCCCTCTCAATTTCTTTCTGCCCTATCTAAAAAAATTGGAAAAAAATGGCTGCCATGAGCAGTGAACTCATAGTGCAGGCACTGAGTCCCAGCAATATCCTGGAAGAAAACAAAGAGAGAGATCTAGAGTATATATGTGAGGACAACTAAGATATTTTTTTTAAAGATTATTCAGAGTATTCATTCTTTCAGATTTTATTTTACTGAACACCTACTATACGCCAGGCACACTTTGAGTGACTTAGTGAAGAGAACAGAACTCGACAGCTGCCCAGGTGAAGAGTGCATGCTATCAGCATAACAAGAATGTCAGCCTTGCTTTCACAAGATTGAGCCTCCATCTCTTCCCACCCTGTCATGCAGCCTGAATCAAGACAGCCAGTTCTGATATGTGTATTTAACTCCTCTAGATCCTCAAAGAAGAGAACGTGAAGTTCCACTGTAGCTGCTGCTACCTATAGAGATTAAGAAAGCAACCTGAAGGGGGCCGGGCCATAGAGCAGCGGATTAAGTGCACATGGTGCAAAGTACAAGAACCAGCTCAAGTATACCAATTTGAGCCCCCATCAGGGGGCTTTTCTTTTTTTCTTTTACCTGCGGGGGGGGGGGGATCACAAGTGGTGAAGCAGGCTTATAGGTGTCTTTCTCTCCCCCTCTCTGTCTTCCCCTCCTCTCTCGGTTTCTCTCTGTCCTATCCAACAACAAAACGGCAGCAATAACAACAACTTTAATAATAACATGAATTATAAAACAACAAGGGCAACAAAAGGGAAAAAAATAGTCTCCAGGAGCAGTGGAATCGTAGTGCAGGCACAGAGTCGCAGCAATAACCCTGGAGGCAAAAAAAAAAAAAAAAAAGAAGAAGAAGACAACCTGAAAATCCCTCCTACCCCCACCACGCCCCCCAGGAATAATAAAAAAAAAAAAAACACAAACTGAAAACCCTCTCTCCTCCTCAATTAGACATGTTGGCCCAGGCCAATAGATGTATGAACCAGATTTTCATGTATGGTAGTGTGCACTGCATTTGCATGTGTGTACATTGTGTGTGTGCCTATGTGTGCATGCTTGTGGCAGGCCTTGGGGAGTGAGAAGGCAATGGAGCTCCATTCTTTCCTGTTGGCTCAGTCATTAAAAACATGGAGAGGCTAGCTGAGCATTAATCATGCAGGGAAGGGGATAGTATTTAAGTTTTCAGTAAATGACAAACTTTATTAGAGGAAAGGAGAGAAGTAAACACATCCCATTCTTTCCCATGGTTTCTCACAAAGTGAGCAGAGTTTAGTGAAAGACTAAAAGAGGGAAGAACAAACATCCTTTTTTTCCCCAGGGATAATTAAAGTGGCCTGTACAGTTTTATTGGGGGGGGGGGGAACCCTTCCCTCTCGCTGGCATCCTCAAACTTATGTACTGAAAATTTCCAAAGGAAAGTCCCACTACACAATGTGGAGTATAAAGATAATTATTTTTAAAAATATTTTATTTTATTTATTTATTCCCTTTTGTTGCCCTTTATTGTTGTAGTTATTATTGTTGTTGTCATCGTTGTTGGATAGGACAGAGAGAAATGGAGAGAGGAGGGGAAGACAGAGAGGAGGAGAGAAAGATAGACATCTGCAGACCTGCTTCACCGCCTGTGAAGCGACTCCCCTGCAGGGGGGGAGTTTGAACCGGGATCCTTATGCCAGTCCTTGTGCTTTGTGCCACCTGTGCTTAACCCGCTGCGCTATAGCCCGACTCCCAAGATAATTATTTTTGTCATGTCTTCTGAAATTTGAGTTCTGGGATTTGATTTAAAACTTGCATCCCAGAATAAAACTATGTCTATTGTCTTTTCCTCCTGAACCCTGAGAAGTTACACTTAACACTTTTTAAAAGAAAATCCTCATGCATATCAGTAATCTCTTCATTCATTCATTCATTCAATAAGTTTATTTTTATTTTATCTTTTTGATGCAACTGGGACTTTGCACACGTGTGATTTTTACTTCAGTAGTGAATAAATGAGAGAGAGAGAGAGAGAGAGAATCCAGTGATCCTGGAGGCCATTTTCCCCCTTTTGTTGCCCTTGTTGTTGTAGCCTTGTTGTGGTTATTATTGTTATTGTTGATGTCATTGTTCATTGTTGGATAGGACAGAGAGAAATAAGAAAGAAGAGGGGAAGACAGAGAGGGGGAGATAAAGACAGACACCTGCAGATCTGCTTCACCGCCTGTGAAGCAATTCCCCTGCAGGTGGGGAGCTGGGGGCTCGAACTGGCATCCTTATACAGGTCCTTGCACTTTGCGCCACGTGCGCTTAACCTGCTGAGCTACCACCCAAACCCCGCCTTTTTTCCCCATTTTATTGGACAAGACAGAGAGAAATTGAGAGGAGAGAGGGAGAGAAGGAAAGAGAGAGGATGGTAGACACCTGCAGACCTGCTTCACTACTCGTGAAGCTGAACCCCAGCAGGTGAAGAGTTTGAACCTGGGTCCTTGTGCTTAGTACTAAGTGTGCTTAACCAGGTGCACCACTGCCTGGCCCCTGGGACAGACATTTCAAACTACTAAAACAAGGATAGAAAGTGAAAACCTTTATTTGTTTTTCATTCATTTTCTTTTTGTTGTTCTATTGTACAGTCAAAATTTTAAATAAGTAGGTTATAAAAGAAATGGTTAAACTAAAGTAAGATGTTACCAGATGCAGAATGTTTTGAGATATTGACAGAAAAAGAAAAGCTCTTGTTCTATAAATATATAAAAGCATTTTGTATTCATAAGTATTTCCTAAGAAGATACATATGTGCTATTCATTCAGCAAAACTTTATGTAATATCTACTCTGTATAGATACCTCTGTGAGTTGCTTTTGTAAAAAAAATAATAGGTTTGTATAAAAATAAGATAATATAGAATGGTCCCATAATAAAAAGGGGTGGGGACAATTTGAAAAACAATAATTATAAGTAAAGGGAAAACATTATAAACTTTAAATATGCATTACATTCCTAAGGTTTATACTGCTTTATTCAGTAGCAGGTCTTTCAGAACAGAAAATAAATAAGTTCATAATAATTTCTGTTGCACTCTTATTTCAAAGCCACATTCTTGCTGGCTCTTTAATGAATCAAGCTACAGTGATAAAAACATATGTTTGTACTGAAATGGTGCTGGCTTGTCTCTGATTTTAGTGAATATCAAATTCATAATATTTTTTTAGTTCTCTTGGCCTCAAGCCTGGCTTGACCTAGAGAAATAAACATATTCAATGCTAGGTGTCTAAGAATTGTGTAGTCATAAACCAAAGTGCTTTGTATCAGGAGTTACAATGGAACAGATGGCAAATATTTCACCAGAAATGGTGCCACTCACCCCCAGTCATTTTCTCTTCTCCTCTCTGGAGGTTAAAAGTTGGACATAATTCTTAATAGCTGCCTAATGAACATGATTAAAATCTGCTGGTGACTTATCCTGGGAGAAAAATTTCAGCTCTGGAGAATACATTCTGCTTAATTATTTGTGAACTCACTGGTGGGGACTGGACATTGATGGCATTAAACTGGAGGGAAAAGGGGGGTGGCATTTTCAGGAAATGAAAGGTACCTTTACATTATTGTGGCTGGAGGTTTGTGATGCTCTTCTACAGATAGGAAAGCCCCTCTCAAAATTGTGCAAAGGAGCCACATTTCATCCCCTTAAAGTTCTAGTCTCTTATCTGGCAAGAGAAATAGTCATTGAGTCTAAACAGAAATGCATTGCTTTCTGTGTAGATTTGATTAATGCTGAGCTGCTGAGTCTTTATAGTCAGGCTAGATTATATTACAGTCATGACCAGTAGTTAATGAATTTACATTGACTAATTCACACAATGCTAAAGATTTTTCTGTCAAGATTTATATACAAAAAATATGCAGGACACTGATGTTTGGCTCCGTTCCTTTCACTAATGTGACCCATGGTTGGTGTCTATTGCCCCATCATCAGAACTAAGTGACAGATGAAATCTGAACAGTGCAATTCAAAATTATCTGGAGTTTTTTTTTTAATGCTAAAGAGGACCTTTTACCTTTCTGAAGATACATCTGATATTTTGATTTCTTCTACAGTATTCAGAGCTGAGGCAGGTACCTTTCAGAATCCTCAGACCCATGTTGTCTTACCTGCTTATCTTTTACTGCTTGGTCTAGTCCCTTGTTTCCTTTGGCATGTTCCTTTGCAGCATGACACTGTAGTTTGTTAGCTACTTTTTTTTTTTTTTACTACTTTAGTAAGTAGCTTGTTAACATCAAACATAACACTTTCTACAGTCTTCACCAATTCCAGATTTCTGGTTCTACCCCAATTATGACCTCACCAGTTTTTCTAGACTATCTCAGTTCTTGCTGTCTTTCTTTAGATGTGAAAACCTACTGATGACCTTCATTACTGGTGGGAAACCCCTGTTATATGCATTTGAATAGCAATACCAAACTAAAGTTGACATCAGGATCAATGGAGAATAGATCCAATGTGCCAGTCACCTCACTATCCATCAAACCTGAACCAAGTCTATAAATCTGCCTTTTATCAAGTGCCACAAGGGAGCCTTCAAGATTGATGAAAACATTTTAAGAATCAAAGATGCTTCTTGTCAGGCTGAATCTCCAGAAAGGTCACTGTTCCTTAGCAACCATTTCTGTACCCTTATTTTTACTGACAGTGTTGTAGAATGATGAAATCATTGTGGGATCAACTCTCTGAGAATAGACTCACCCAATACCATAAAATTCTGGTCTTTCCCATAGTATGAGCAAGTTTATGGAACTTATTTTCCTTGACTATCTCTTATGGTTTATTATTAGAATAGTAAAGCATTATGTGGACTAAATGAAAGGGTTTTCCTAAGAAAAGTCACTGGGGATACCACTGCAGGAAGGTAACAGTGGGTTAGGGAGGGGAGGATTAAGGAGTGGGTCTCTATATGTTCATTATAGATGAATACTTATAGATCAAAGTGGTTTTTTTTTTATTAGAAACCTAGGAGGAGAGTGAGAAAGAACCAGACATCACTCTGGTACACATGCTGCCGGGGATTGAACTCAGGACCTCACGCTTGAGAGTCCAATGCTTTATCCACTGCACCACCTCCCGGACCACTTATAGATCCAAGATTTACATAAAATTATACAAGTCCAGAAATTTTGATTTATATATTACACAAATGGAAGTTGAGATGGGAAAATAAATACCACTATAGATTGAGAATTGTGAGACATATATTGAATTCAGCTTATCAGAAATCATAATTCAATGATGGGGGGTGCTAAACTGTACAGATAACCTGGACTACATAGGATGTGCAAGCATCACCGTTTTTACATCCTTTATGGTGAGTAAAATTGCTACCAGGTTCCAATTGAAGAAATTTAGGTTAGGAAAATCTAACCTGTTTGTCTGGAGGCTTTCTGATCAGCAGTGCCGCCATCCTTAAATTATCACCTTCACTTCTCCCCTTTGATAAGGTGATATGGGTCCTATTGACTACAGATGGATCCTGAAAAAGGCTAATGCATAATTATTGTGAGGTCATATGAAAAATAATGTTCAGAGATCAAGGTCTTATGTGTATAAATGTTTTTTTTTTTCCCTAAGGCTAACAAATCTCAGCACTGTGACTACATATGTTTACTCTAGCAACTCCAGCAGTTTGGATGGAATACATGCTACCACATCCTTCTCATATAATCTTATTAGAATCTCAGTTCAAGTACCTTTTCATCCATAGAGTTTCTTGATCACTATAATTTATATTTGCTCCTTCCCTTCTACATTGACTATCATGTTTGGCCATTGTGTTGCTTGGTCCTTCCCATTGCCCTTCTCTAGACCATATGCCTAAAGGAATAGAATTCAGTTTTATTCATTTGTTTGAATATAATGCTAAATTAAAGGTGACTAAATTTGCCAACATGAAATAAGCCATATTGCTAAGTGAGCTCAAGACTCCATCTTTGATATAGGCTATAAAATTCTGGCTTTCTAGACTGAGAACTCAATACACTTTACAAAGGGGCATTAAGATCAAGAGCCTACCACTGGCAGAACAGCTAATGAGTTAGTCAGTATCACAATCCCAGGTGACTCAAGTCTTAACTGACCCAGACTCAACAGGTTGTTCAAGGCAGTTGAATTTCCTCATTTTTTCTTCACCACAAGAGTCCCATTGTTCTTTGATGAAGCTAGTCAGTGGGTGACTTTTTACTTATTTTATGCCAACTCAATGACCCTGTGCATGTTTTACCACAGAATTGGTCTGGTCCAAGGCAGAATTCCCACCCTATCCTCTCTGAACTGTTTCCAATTGTCTCAGTGGCATTTTTCACTTTCCTGGGGTTAAGCCTGGCCTAGAAGAGCCTCCAGATTCATGGCAGCCTTGTCTCAACTTTTGTTTCCCAGCTGTGGGGCTGGGATACCACTAAGCATCCAGGAAGGCTTAGAAAGAGACTAGTTGTAACATTTACACTTCCTTAGAATATATTACTTGTGTTCCAGTTGGTTTTGGCTGAGGTATGGTTGGCCAAGAACAAGGAGGAAGGCATACTTCCAAAATTCTGACTGTGTGACCAATGCACTTCAGGGAACTTGGTGGGAGATCACCCTTGAAACCTTCTCTAAGGCAATTCTCTTAAACTCCTGGTACTCTTGGCATGTCATTTTCGATGGATATTTTGTGGATGTTTGTTTGCATGCATGGGACTGTTTAAAAAGTCCTTTTATTGGAAGCCAAGTTTTAGGTTGTTTTTAGAGTGAAGAAATTTCTGACTTTCTTAAAGTAGAGGTGTTGAAAGAGCTAGACTGTCCAGTGTCTTCTAGGAGAGAAAAGCAGGTCAAAACATAATTTTTCTTTATGATTGTGATTTTTTCCCAAATTGCTATTTCTGATTTTAACTTAGGAATCAGTAAGAGAATGAAAGAATCTAGATTCTGTCCTAGAAATGGGGAGATCATGGAAAAAGACAATGTTTACAGTAACTCGAAGGTTTTCTTTTTGGTAAGTTCGTGACTACCGGAAAAACAGTACACTTTTAACTTCTGATCTCTGTTTTCTTATTAGCTTGAGGGATAGAGAACCATACCAGTCAAATCTAAGTCTTAGATATAATCCTTCTTTGGATGCACTTATTGTGATTATTCTGTCCTTTTTTTTTTGTCCTCTCTTTAATACATAGACTCATATTTACTAACCTCAAAAGTTTCTAACTAAAATACTTACAGAGGCACAGTGTCCTATAAATTAAAAGGTAACAACAATCATTTAGTTCCATCTCTGACCTGGTTCTTCTATTATTATTTATTTATTTATTAATATTTATTTATTTATTCCTTTTTGTTACCCTTGTTGTTTTATTGCTGTAGTTATTATTGATGTCATCGTTGTTGGATAGGACAGAGAGAAATGGACAGAGGAGGGGAAGACAGAGAGGGGGAGAGAAAGACAGACACCTGCAGACCTGCTTCACCACCTGTGAAGTGACTCCCCTGCAGGTGGGGAGCCAGGGGCTTGAACCAGGATCCATAAGCCGGTCCTTGCGCTTTGCTCCACCTGCGCTTAACCCACTGCACTACCGCCCGACTCCCTTCTATTATTATTTGTTATTTAGTAATGATTTACAAGATTTTAAGATAATAGGGATATAATTCTGCAGTTTCTACCAACCTAGTTCCATATTCCATCCTCTCCACTGGAGACTTCTCTATTTTTTATTCTTCTAGGAGTATGGATCAAAATTTTTATGGGGTGCAGAAGGTGGAATATCTGGTGTCAGTAATTGCTTCTTTGCAGGACATGAGCGTTGACAGGCCAGTGCATATCCCCAGCTTGATTCTATCTTTGCCTCATGGGCTAGGGATCTGGAGAGGTGATGCTTCAGGATACATTGATGAGGCCATGTGCCCATCTTGCCTGATTCTTAAGCCCATCTATAACGTTTTTGATCAATATTTACCCAGCCTGATGATAATGATAACTACTCTTACTGCTATTCCATTTATAAGTTAGTGAACTATTATCTTACATATATTTCTCAGCTAGCCTTCACAAAAACTCTATTAGAGAAATAATGATTTATAAGACCTTGTCATGTAACTACCATTTCTTATCACCTCCAAGGTAGGTGTATGTCCATTACCATCAGTGTAAGTCCTTCTCCATCAATGTGTACTAGATAAATCAGAAATTCATAAAGTTAGTCATATACTTCTTTTTTGATTACCTACCACATGCCCTTATAAACTATTAACACTTATGAGTCTCATTCTTTTTCATTGAGAAATGTTATTTTAACTTTCTATTGTATATTGGAAGACTGTTGTCTGTAAAGAGAACTCTGCAAACTTAACAGGTTTTTATTCTTAACTTAAAGATGATTCTGTTTTCTGAGCATGTATGATTTATGCTTGTGCATTCAATCTGTAATTAATGGATATAAAATACATAAAATGTGTTAAGTGCTGTGTAAGTACTTAATTAAAATAGAAACAGAAAGTGATGACAATTAGTTGTTCATCCCAAAGGCTATGTACTATTGTAGTTCACAGTGCTATCAATTAATACTGCTATTGTTAGACTTTTTATAAAGTAGAAGACGTTAACGTTTTCTGGTTAAACACTGTATCAAAAAAATTCTTAAAAACATTTTCATTATATAAATCTTCTGAGGGGAAACAGCTTTCAAATTTTTCATTTAAAATCCTTGGTTAAACTTAGCTTCATTATAAAAATTTTGAGTCGTGGGCTAGAGAGATAGCATAATGATATGCAAAAGACATTAATGCCCGAGACTGAGGCCCTAGGTTCAATTCCCAGCACCACAATAGGCCAGAGCTAAGCAGTCTTCTGGGCTTTCTCTCTGCATCTCTCACTCATTAAAAAGGAATGAATAAAGTTATTTAGTCATAATTACATTATTATAACACAAGTTCCTATTTCCCACTAAAGAATTCTGAATATATATATATAAAGAGAGAGAAAGAGAAAGAGTGAATTTAGTTATAAGTATAGATCCATTAGTGTTTTAAATGACTGATGTGGAATAAGATACCTACTGTGTAGAAGGAACTGTTCTACATGGTTTGGAAATATTTATTTTGACCATTTAGTAATTTGGTTGAGCACTCTGTGTTGGACATTGCTGTAAGTGTTCAAAATTCAACAAAGAATAAAACAGGTATAGTTTCACCCCTCTGGTACTCATGATTCAGGGTAGTTTGGGGGCACAGAATAAGATCTGCAAACATGATTCAGCTGCATAAAGGCTGAACAACTCACAGCTAAATAAACACATGCTACTGGGGGCTAGGTGTTGGTGTACTTGGTTAAGCGTGCACGCATTACAGTGCACAAGGACCCAGGTAAAAGCCTCTGGTCCCCACCTGTAGGGGGAATGCTTTGCAAGTGGTGAAGCAGTGCTATAGGTATCTCTCTCTCTCTCTCTCTCTCTCTCTCTCTCCCTCTCCCCACTGCCCTCTCAATTTACAGTTGTCTCTATCCAATAAGTAAAGATAAAAAAAAAAGCATGCTTCTAGTAATTTGTCTTAGAAGTGATTGTATTTTTTATGTGATTTTCAAAATGGTCCACTGAGTTTTAAAAAGTATTTTTAAAACTTTTTTTTTCTAGGCTCTTAGAATAGATTTCATTAATGATTGTAATTCTTCACCTTTCCCTCTGTCCACATTTTGATCATATGATTGTGTAGTTCTTGATACTTAAGTGTACTTTTTAAATTTAATTTTACATTTATTTATTGGATAGATGCAGAAAAATTGAGAGGGAAGGAAGACATAGAGGGAAGAAGGGGCAAGATGTCACACCTGGTTAAGTGTACACATTACAGTATGTAAGGATCTGAGTTCAAGCCCCTGGTTCCCACCTGCAGGGGGAAACTTCATGAGTAGTGAAGTAGTGCTATAGGTGTCTCTCTGTCTCTTTACCTCTTTATCTCCTCTCCCCTCCAGTTTCTCTCAGTCTCTATCTAATAATAAATAAAATTGAAAGGTAAAAATAAATAAATAAAAATAATATTAAAAAAAAGAAAAAGGAAAGGAGAAAGATAGACACCTATAGTATTGCTTCACTACTTGTGAAGCTTCTTTCCTAGAGGTGAGGACTGGGGACTTGATCCTGGGTCCTTGTGAATGGAATGGTGTACTCAGTTGGGTGCATCACCACCCACCCAGCCCTAAGAGGTGAGATTTATGTCTCTACTCTTTAAATCTGAGCTCAATACCATGAATTGCTTTTACTAGATGAATGTAGAAAAAAATGTAGTATCTGAGCTTCAAATTTGGCCTTAAAAGAATTCAGGTGCTTTCAACATGGTCTATTTATCTCTTGCCATGAAAGTAATGGAAATAATTGGGCAACCCAAGGCATGGCACAGTGGTAGTTTGCTGGACTTGCAGGCGTGAGGTCTTGAGTTTGTTTCTTATCACTGCATATGCTGGAGTTATGATCCGCTCTTTGTCCCTTGTGTACCCCTGTCAGGCTAGCATCACGCGTGATAGAGATGACCCAGGGACTAAGCTCATGGTAGCAAAGAAATACAAATCTTCATCCATTCGAGAGCACAAGAGTCGGTACTAGCACACCTGGTTAAGTCACATGGCGCAAACCGCAATGGCTGGCATCAGCCTCCCAGTCTGCACCCTGCCCTCCTCCAGCTCGGGACATGGAAGAGACAAAACAGATACAGAAGTGGCTTGACAATGCCATACATGGTTAGGAAAGGGGCAGAGAACAATGGAAGGGGCTGGAAAGGTAGGAATTTCCTTAGCAACTGTTGCGAGGGTTTTAACAAGTAGGATTAGTAATAATACCCTGGAGTCAGGGAAGGCCTTAAGGGTAGAAAAAAGATAGATCAAAGGAATGGAATGGGTGGGGATCTTTCAGACAAAACAACGATTATGTAGATGTCCCCTCAAGTCAAGCCCTGCCAAGCTCAACCACATCCTCAACAGTTTTCCAACATATCCCCCTTTCTTTTTATCTAATGGCCATAGTATCAGGATTGCAGGGTGCTTTGTGAGGCAGGGAATCTGATAAGACAGGGCAAACCTTTGGGGTTACTCCTGCCCCTCCTTGCTCAACCTCTCGGTAGAGAGAGAGACTGACAGGATAGATGCACTCCTCAGGTCAAACCCTGCCAGGCTCTACAACACCCTCAACAATTTCCCAACATACTCCCCTCCTGTGTTCTCTATCTCTCTTTCTCTTGTATTTTCTCTCTCACCCTAAATAAATAACACTTAAAAAATATTTGGGGCCAACCTTTAGATGTCATGAAAAATGTGAGGAATTCTGTGCTGCTACAACACAGGCACCTCAGCAAAGTGTAGCTCTGAGTAAATTTCCCAAACAACCTTTTCATAGCAGATATAAGCCCAATTGAAGTGAACCAATCTAGTTTGATGTGTTCAGGGGTACTCAACTCACCCACAGATGTGAAATCTCCAGTAAATACTATTTCTTTGAGTTACTATTTGAGATAGTTCATCACAGAGTAAAAACTAAGTGTTGTAATTCTTAATACTTGTGAAGTATTAGCATTATTACTCATATAAATCTTATTTTTTAAATTTTATTGATAAAAAGGAAATACTGATAAACCATGGGATACAACTCCACACAATTCCCACCATCAGAACTCTGTATCCCATCCCCTCCCTTGATAGTTTTCCTATTCTTTAATCCTCTGGGAGTATGGATCCAAGGTCATTGTGGGATACAGAAGGTGGAAGGTCTGGCTTCTGTAATTGCTTCCCCACTGAACATGGGCATTGACAGGTTCATCCATACTCCCAGCCTGTCTCTCTCTTTCCCTAGTGGGGTGGGCTCTGGGGAATCAGGGCTCCAGGACACATTGGTAGGGTTGTCTGTCCAGGGATATCTGGCTGACATCATGCTGGCATCTGGAACCTGGTGGCTGAAAAGAGAGTTAACATATAAAGACAAACAAATTGTTGACTAATCATGAAGCTAAAGGCTGGAATAGTGCTGATGAAGGGTGGGGGGGTCTCCATTTTGTAGATAGTTGTTGTATGCTTTACATTGGGTTGTTCTAGCTCTCCCCCGCCAAGAAAATTGGTTCAGTCCTGCTAGTTTCGCGGGCCCATTTGTCCCCGCCCCAAGGAACCCCGCCAGAGTTCCAGAGTTCGAGAGTGCTGGGCACCGCGGCGGGGGAAGGAGGCAGCAGAGTTCTGCTTGGTGATTAGTTTGGGTTAGTTTATAAATTGTTGTTCCTGAATAAAGAAATACAGCTTCTCTGCCCAGCCATGTGTCCTTGAGTCTCTGTTATCCGCCCGTGAAGCTAGCCTGGCCAGCTGGAGCCTCCGAATTTTAACATCAGATAGTAATCCTATTTTAGTTATATTCCAAAAGGGCCTGTGGCTATACTTGTTTTTTATTTCATATAAATCTTATAACCATTTTTCATATAAATCTTATAACCATTACTTATATAAGCCTTAACTATTACTCTTTAATACTTCAAGAAAGATTTCTGACCTGATTAAAATTTTCTGGAATATTTCCTGGGATCTTATCTATCAATGCAAATATAGTCTCATCTCCAATCTTTAGTAACTTTCCTCTGTATTTTTGCTTCACATAAATCTAGCAGATAATTTCATAAATTCTTCCTCCAGAAATGTTCAGTAAGTGTCCTGTGATAAGTTTGCCTGACCCATTTTGCCTCATATCTATCTCTTCCCAATTTATAGTTGTCAGGTTTCATACCAAGAATGTAAAACCATATATTAACTCAGGCTACTATCAGGAGAGGACATTAGCAAATGAAAGTGAGGTGAGAATAGAATATAAATGCTATTAAGTTGCTAAGGCCAGAAGGAAGGGCAGGTATACTGGCTATGGTTGATTGGTGCTTTACTATCTATTCAGTCACTGTTTCAGTTCTCCTTAGAATTTTCCCCTGTATTTAAAGCAAATTCTCTGGCAGGTGCCTTTTTCTGATACAGTTCATCATATATCTTCCTTACCTACAGGGTCCATTGTCTCCCCCACTCTACAGCAGAAATATCTGAAGGTGTAGGGTGAGCTCAACCTCCCATTGTCTACTGGTCTTCTGACATTGCTCAGGAACTAGGCTCTCACATAAAGAATTCACAGCATTAATGATTAATCTGTTCAGTCACATTCACAGAAACATCCACTTTATATTTTTGAAGGGACTTTTAGGATAAGGTTTTATGAAAGATAAAACAGAACTTTATACAGATCAAGCAAAATTCCTAGGCCCACCCAACAAGTTTACAGCATAACTAAGAAGAGAATTACTTTTCTTTCCAGTGTTGTTTCTTATTCAATTTCCTTGAGGATGCAGGAACATTTCAGATTTGTCTTTTTTTTTGTAATTTATCTTCAGTCACACAATCCAAGATTTTTAACTAGCACTCAATAAATCTCAACAAAAATTCGTTGACTTGAGTTGGGAATGAATAAGCATTTGGTTACATGGCTAAGAGCCGACTTTTTGGGTTTGTTCAGCCAAGAGAACATGACTGCCACATTCGCTGGAGGTCTTCTTCTCACATATGGGAAGAAGCATAATGCACATGACTAGTTTCTAAGTTATATTTGATCAAAGGGCCTAGGCAGCTCCTTATCCAGCATTAGGTTAACATCATTGAATCTTCAAACACCAGCAGTGCTTACCAGGAAGGTGTGGTGGGCAATTCACACATAATTTCTCACTCACAGTTTAGGTTTTGAGAGGAGAGATAGGCTGTGGGAAAGGACATGACAAATCAGATTTAGGCAGACAGTCACTGAAAGTACTTATTGTTCCAGAGTGAACTAATGTTTCTTTGAATAGAAAAAGATTTATAGTCTCAAGGAAGGCAAAGTAATGTAATCAACTACTAAAGACAAACAGGCTTAGATTGTCATTGTCCCAGATATTTCTCTCCCATATTTTTGAGAAGTGTAAAGTTGAATGTGTTCTCTTCTTGGGTGGCATTGCTGTTGAAATGAAGAGACACAAAGCCACACACTATCAAAACCTAATTTATTCGAAAAGCATATAAATTAATCTCAGCTTAAGCTTGAATTAAGATACCAGAGCACTCCAGGGGTTGTGGGGGAGATAGCTTAATGGTTATGCAAACAGACTCCCATACAACAGGCTCCCAGGTCCCAGATTCAATCCCCTGTACAACCACCATAAGCCAAAGATGAGCAGTGCACTGGTAATAAACCACAAGAACAACACTCTCGGGGGACTGGTTCTGTACGTTCTAAAAGTATGATAGTGAGGCTGGAGAGATACCATGGTGGTTTTGCAAAAGACTCTCATACCTGAGGCTCTGAAGTCCCAGTTTCCATCCCAGCACCACCATAAGCCTGGGCTAAGCAGTACTTGGGTCTTTCTCTCTGTATGTCATTTTTTTTTCATTAAAAGATTAAATAAAAATATAGTTTTAAAAAGGCTGATAGAGAGTCCTGATAGATGTCCTTAAACAAGATTGGGAGATGCCTGGTGAGAGGACTTATAAAGTATACATATTCTTTTTGTTTGTTTATTTGTTTATAATTATTTATTTATTTTTTATTTATTTTACAAAGGAGACATTAACAAAACTGTAGGCTAAGAGGGGTACAACTCCACACAATTACCACCACCAGATCTTCATATCCCATCCCCTCCCCTGATAGCTTTCCCATTCTTTATCCTTCTGGGAGCATGGACCCAAGGTCATTGTGGGTTGCAGAAGGTGGAAGGTCTGGCTTCTGTAATTGCTTCCCTGCTGAACATGGGTGTTGACTAGTTGATCCATACTCCCAGTCTGCCTCTCTGTTTCCCTAGTAGGGTGGGTCTCTGGGGAAGTGGAGCTCCAGGACACATTGGTGGGGTCGTCTGTCCAAGGAAGTCTGGTCAGCATCCTGCTGGCATCTGAAACCTGGTGGTTGAAAAGAGAGTTAACATACAAAGCCAAACAAATTGAACAATTATGGATCTAAAGGCTGGAATAGTGCAGATGAAGTGCTAGGGGCTACTCACTGCAGACTATTGTATACTTTTGCTTTCAGGTATATATTTGCTCTAGTTTATGGATATGTGTGAACACATGCTCTATACCAGGGGACCTGGTCTATATCTAGGATTTGGGACTTTGTTAGGAAATGAACCACCTGGAATGGAATTAGAGAATATTATGAAAGGAAAGGTCTCACCCAAATAATGAAGCTGAAGGGATGTCATTCCACAGCTGAAGTCTCTGGACACAGAAGTGAAGCATGCTGAGGTGGCACTCATTGTGTTGATTAGGTTGGGATTGCCAGATGCAATATTATTTGATATGAATTGAGAGAAGCATGCAGGAAAGTGGGCCCCACCCTAAGGTTCCAGGACTGGAGGAAATATAGGCTCTATAGTGAAAATGTGAGGTTCCTGCTGTCTTAGGGTTCAAAAAGACAATGGACAGTTATTGTTATCATCACATTATTTGGTAATTGGGTTAACTTTGAAAAGTCCCTTTGTTATGGTTTGCTGTATAATACCCAACATCTTGTATATAGCTGTGCCACTGGTTGCTTCTGTTCTCCCTGGTCTAGGCTTTTGAGAGAGTCAACATATCAAGACTCAGCCTATGTATTAAAAAGACTCAGTCTGTGCTTTAAAAAGTTCGAGACATACTATCAATTTTTCTCTCTCATATTAATTAAATAATGGTGTAAATTACTACAATTTAATAGAAGTGTACATAAACACCATTCCCACCACCAAAGGACTGTGTCCCATCTCACCTACCTACTCCCACCTGACACCACCACCCCGGGAAGCTGAATGTCCACCCTCCCCCTCACCACAAGGTTTTTACTTTGGTGCCCTACTCTAGATTTAGTCAAATCCTGCTTTTAGTTTCCCTTTCTGTTTATATAGAAAGAGCCCCTGAAAAAATGAACTTCCTTAGAAGCCCACAGACCCTGAGAGAGGTCATATGTAAGAGTTTCCAGTGTTTCATAGTCCCCTAAACACTTGTGACTATCAAATTTGTTAATATTTTGTAACCTAGTAGCTGATAAATGGATCTTATTGTGCCAGTAATTTGCATATCCCAATTACTAGTTAATCTGATTATTCTCTCACGTTTATTTTTATTATGCAAACATTTCTGCTGTGGGGCAAGCTCTGGAAGGCCTGCCTTGTCCGTCCCACGCCCACCACTGCATTGGCCACCAGAGAGGTATCCTAGAGTAGAAGAATAGTGTGTTTAATAAAGAAAAAGGCAGGGTTTATATAGGGTAAAAAGAAGCCAGGTGCTGGGGCAGCGTGCCGTGGCAACAAGCTGAACAGGGGCAAACGTTTGACCGTAGGAACCAATCAGATATTTTTAGACTCTAGCTTCTTTCTAACGACTTCGGCTCTTAACTTCCCCTTACCTGGGACATGGGGCTTAAGAATGAGAAAGGGGGTCTTTGGGTTTATCCACGTTCCCAAATCAGGTTTATCCAGACCAGGTGGAGGGGGAACTATTATAGCCTCTGGGTCTAACAAGATGGAGGTCAGGGAGGGGTGGGCAGGCTTATAGGTGGACACCTTCCATCTTCACAAGGATGTATCCAGGGTTCCAACCAGGCTCAACCCACTGTGTCCCCACATTCTGTTAAGAGACTTTTCAAATCTTTTAACTTCCTAAAATTTGGTAAAATACATATAATATATGCCATCTTATCCTATTTTAATTATACAGTTCAGTAGAGTTGTGTGTAAACAGATACTTACATTGTGCTAACCATCTCCAGAATTTTTTTTTTTTTATTTTTTAAAAATTTATTTATAAAATAAAAACATAAAAAATAACCAGACCAGAGGATAAGAGGGGTACAATTCCACACAATTCCCACTACTTGAGTTTTGTATCCCATCTCCTCCATTGAAAGCTTTCCTACTCTCTCTTTATTGATCTGGGAGCATGGACCCAGGATCATTATGGAGTGCAGAGGGTGTAAGGTCTGGCTTCTGTGATTGCTTCTCTGTTGAACATGGGTGTTGGTAGGTCCATCCATACTCCCAGCCTGTATCTCTCTTTCTTTAGTGGGGGAGGACTCTGAAGATATAGGGTTCCAGGACACATTGTTGAGGTCATCTGTCCAGTAAGTCAGGTTTGCATCATCTGCAACTTGGCGTCTGAAAAAGCATTCAGATATAAAGTAAAACAAATTGTTTAATAATCAGGAAACTAAAGGCAGAATATAGCAGATGAGATTTGGGTTCTCCATTTCGGAAAAAGCTGTAGGCCTATTTTATGTATATCCCAACGGGTCCATGACTTTATTAATTTTTGCCTAAGCCTGACACCTAACATGCAGGTGGGCTAAAGATATTCTGTGGAGATGGTAACTTTTTCATTTTGTAGTGCTAAAACTCTAGCCCAAAACAAACAAGCAAATAAGCATTATCCTTCTCCCTATCCCTGGCAGCAACCAAACAACTATCATTGTAGATCTAACTACTCTCTATATATACTCAATATATCTATTGTCTGTCCTACAAATCCTACAATCCATACTCTTTCATAGAAGTGAACCATGATGATTCTTGGTGTCACTATCCTTATTTCACTTAAAGGTAAAGTCCTCCATGTTCATTCATGTTATGTAATATTTCCTTCTTGAGGGTCTGTGATATTTCCTTCTTGAGGGTCTGTGATATTCATATATACAAATGTGTGTGTGTATGACATTTTGTTTACCCATCTATCTGTTGTAAGTAGTTTACACCTTTTGATTGTGGAGAATAGTATTTTAAGCATTCAAATAAACTTTCATACTCTTGCTTTCAATTCTTTGAAGTATGCGACAGTTTTTTTTTTCCCATTGGGGTGGGGGTGAAATAGTTTACAATATGGTTGTTGACATATGGGCACATTAATACTCCATAACACTTTTCACTCCCACCCAACTCTTCCCTTCCCAGAATCTTTTGCTTTGATGCAGTATGCTCCACCCAGTCCAAGATTTATGCAACAGGGTTTTGAATAACATTGATTTCAGTTTTATTATAACACTGATGAGAAAAAAAAATCTACTCCTGCTGTGTGGTTCTGTTTATGTGAAATTTGAACTTTCTCCCTATGTCTCTATGGGCTTTCTGAAGGCACATTCATTTTGTCCATAAGATTAGAACTTAACAGTCACAGTTTTTGAGAACCTACGGACACCATTAAACAAGGTACAGTTTCCATGAACCTACGGACACCATTAAACAAGGTACAGTTTCCATGAACCTATGGAAAACATTAAACAAGGACTTACTGTACACCCAGAAGTAAAATTGCTGGGTCTTACATAATTCTTCTTCTTTTTTTCTTCTGGGGCTAAGTGTTGGCCGTAAGAATCCACTGCTCCTGACAGCCATTTTTTTCCTTTCCTTTTTTTCTACTTCTTTCTTTCTTTCTTTCTTTCTTTCTTTCTTTCTTTCTTTCTTTTTCTTTCTTTTTCTTTCTTTGTTCTTTCTTTCTCCTTCCTTGCTTCCTTCCTGTCTTCCTTCCTTTCTTTCTTCCTTCCTTTCTTTCTTTCTTTCTTTCTTTCTTTCTTTCTTTCTTTCTTTCTTTCTTTCTGTCTTTCTTTCCCATTTTATTTGATACAGCAAAAGTAAATTGAGAAGGAAGAGGGCAACAGAGAGGGAAAGAGAAAGATAGACACCTGCAGACTTTTTCTGCTTGTGAAGCATTCCCACTGCAGGTAGAGAGCAAGTTGCTCCTGAACATGGGTCTTTGAGCAGGTCCTTGCACACTGTACTATGCACTTAACTGGGAATGCCATAGCACAGCCCCCCCACCCCCACTTTTTTTCCTTTTCAAGTTACTTTACCGGGAGAAATAATGATCTACAAAATAGGTGTCTCCTAATTGTAGTTTATTTCCCACAATTCATTCAATCAATCAATTTACTTTATTGATGGTATTATAAATAGATTTTTCCATTTCCTTTCTAGTTTGTTCATGATTATTGCATAGATATAACTGATTTTTGCATGTTGATTTTGTATCCTAAAACTTGGCTCAATTTGGCTCTTTTGTCAAGTTTTTTTTTTTTTCATAAAAAGGAAACATTGACAAAACCATAGGATAAGAAGGGTACAACTCCACACAATTCCCACCATCAGAACTCCATATTCAATCCCATCTCCTGATAGCTTTCCTATTCTTTATCCCTCTGGGAGTATGGACCCAGGGTCATTATGGGATGCAGAAGGTAATTGTGACATTTTGTTTTTCTCTTGCAACCTTTAGGATCCTTTCTTTATCCTTACTTCTTTTCACTGTAACAATGATGTGTCTTGGTGTCTTCATATCTGGATTGATTCTGTTTGGGACTCTCTGGGCCTTTGAATCTTAATGTCCTTTCTGGTGTTTAGGTCTGGAAAGTTTTCTTCTATTATTTCCTCTAGGATGTTTACTTCCCCTTCCTCTCTTTCTTCCTCTGGTAGCCAATTATACAAATGTTACTTCTTTTGAGACCATTTCATATGTCTCTGTTGTTGTTTTCAGTGTCTCTCAATCACTTTTATAGCTCTTTTTCCTCTTTCTTTGTTTTCTCTAGCTCATCCTCTGTCTGGATAATTCTGTTTTCTGCTTCTGTTAGTCTTCTTTCCCTTCCCTTAGCTTCTTTCTTCAGTTCAGTTATAGTATTAGCTTGTTCTGCTAATTGACCTTTTAGCTCAGTTATTTCAGCTTTCAGTTTTCTAATTAACTGGAGATAGTATTTTCCTTGAGGGTCTCATCTGTTGTTCCCCTAATTCTGATAGCCCTTTTCTCCATAGTTTTCTTAATTTCTGTAATTATTAGGCTTATTATTGCTTGCATACTTTTCTTATCTATAATTACTTATGACTGATTTAAAGTTTCTTCTGGGCTCCTGTCCTGATTCATTGTGGTAGCAGTTTTATTTGCTCTTGATTTAACCATATTTTTTATTGATGTGGTTTGTATTCTTCTGTTCTGTCATTCTAATTTTTTGTGTTCTGAGTACTAGCCATGCTATACTAAAGATTTTTCAAAATGCACTCACCAACCTCAGAAACTACAACAATAGAAACTGAATCAAGAATTTATATAGTTCAACCAGTACCATTAGCCAAACAGCACCTACAGTCCAAGAAAAAATAGCAACCAAATCCAAAAGAAAAAGAAAGACAAAGGAAAAAAAGGGAAAGTAAGAGTAGACAATCATACAAATCTACTGTCCACTATGAGTTCTAGTGATAGCAAGAGGAGAAAGGAAAGTAGAAAAGACACACACACACACACACACACACACTTCACTCTGACTCAGACTTCTTCCACAAAATAATGTGCAAACAAGTGTCAATGAATTCAGAAAGCAAGAGAAGGAAGAAAAGAAGAAGAAAGAAGGAGGGGAAGAGTAAAGGAGGTTTTTTTTTTGTTTGTTTGTTTTGTTTTGTTTTTTTAATTACTAGGACGAGAGAAAATGAAGGATGGAGGAAAGAGGGAGAGAGGAACAAGTTCTTCTCACAGTGGATAGGACACCCAGTCACCTATCAATGTAAAGGCACTAGCAGTTAATTTTGGTCAACCTGAAGAGGAGGGAAAGACAACGTGTAATAATAATAGTAATAATAAAATAAAATAGAGTAAAAAAACCCTAACAGTCAATCTCCAGTTTAGGCCATTCCAGATTGGCTGCATGTAGCCTGAGCAAAGACAATCAATTACAAGAAGCATAAAAAAAAAAAAAATACTCCAGGTAGTCTTTCCCAGGCAGGGCTGAGGCTCTGATTGGTCAGGTATTTTGTCATTCAAATAGAGCTCCAGTCACCTAAAAAGGCTTGGCTCTACTCTTGTTAAGTTTTTCTTTTTATGTTTTTATTGCTGTGGCTCTGTGCTGGTACTATGAATCCACTGCTCCTGGTGTCATTGTTTCCCCTTCTATTTTATTGGATATGACAGAAAAAAATTGAGAGCGGAGGGGAAGATAGAGGGAAGAGAGAAAGCTAGACACCTGCAGACCTGCTTCACCTCCTGTGAAGCAACACCCCTGCAGGTGGGGAGACAGGGGCTAGAACCAGTATCCTTTCACAGATCCTTGAGCTTCATAGGATGTGTGCTTATCCCAGTGTGTCACCACCCAGATCCCCTCAATTTCTAAGTTTTACCTAACCATTCCTTAGATTCTTGAAGCTTTAGCTATTTAACAGTTAGTGATATGCAGCACAAATATTTTTCTCAGTATATATCTTATCTTTCATTCCTTTGTGATGGTCTTAGAAGGAAAAGTTATGCTTTCCAATGAAAAGTACTTTTAGTAGAGTTGAATTTATTTCTAACACTTTTGGATATATATTAAATAAATCATTTTCCAGCTCAATAGTATCAAGATCATCTTATATACATATATTTCCAAATTAAACTGTTTAATATTTATACTTAAGTATGTCTTTCATCTGGAATTTATTAAGCATGTGGTATGTGGCTAAGAAGGCATTTTATTTTATTTTTCATAAGTAAAGCCATCTGCCTCAGTACAGATTATTTACCAGTCTCTCCAGTGAAGTGACATGATTCCTCTACCATCAAGTATTCATTCACACATGGAATTTTGTCTGGATACTTTATGTAGCTCCTATTTGATTTTCTACACTATAATGACAATATCATAACTATTTAACCCACCTGCTTAAGTGCAAGTGTTACCATGTGCAAGGACCTGTGTTCAAGGCCGTGGTCCCCACCTGGAGGGGGAAAGCTTCACAAGTAGTTGTAAATCAATGCTGCAGGTGTCTCTCTGTCTCTTTTCTCTCTATATCCCCTGCCCTTTTTATTTTTATCTAATAAAAAAATAAAAAGAACTTCAAATAACAAGTTTAAACAAATTTATAAAGACTACTGTAAATTTTTAATGTCATCCAGTATATACCTAACATTACTGGGTGCCGGTAGTCAACCCCCTCCCGTCTCCCATCCTCCCGTATCTCCAAACTCAGTGGCCAGTCACCTAACTCAAGTTGGACGTGCTAAGATCGACCCAGTCTGGAAAAGAGAAATTTCCCATGAGTGGTCATCCCACTTCCAGTTATCTTGTCCATCTCCAAAGCTCTCTCCCTTTACACTGTCTGAACTGGAAGACACTTTGAAGAGGGTTAAACCAGGAACAGCTGCTGGCTATGATAACATCACCCCAGAACTCATTCTTAACCTGGGCCCTGCAGCAAAGAAGTGGCTCACTTCATTCCTGTCCCACATCTTGGAATCTGAGTCTATGCCCAAAGTTTGGCGTCGTGCGAAGATTATAGCGGTTTTGAAACCAAAGAAAGACCCAACACTGGCCGCCAGCTATAGACCAATTTCTCTCCTCTCCGTGTGTTACGAACTCCTTGAGAGGCTGCTTCTGTCATGTATTTCTCCTCTTACAGAGAAATTCCTATCACCCGCCCAGCTGGTTTCCGCCCAGGAAGATCTACCTGCGAACAAGCCCTGGCCCTCTCAACTTACATTGAAAATGGATTCCAGAAGAATTTAAAGACGGGTGCTGTCTTTGTTGATCTCACAGCAGCCTATGACACGGTCTGGCACCGTGGTCTCCTAGTCAACATCTCAAGATGCCTGCCTCCATGGGTGGCCAACACTATATCGTTTCTTCTCCAAAACAGAAGATTCCGGGTGCATCTGGGTGACAAGTCTAGCAGATGGAGACTTGTTTCAAGTGGCCTCCCCAAGGGCTCTGTTCTGGCTCCTATGCTATTTAATATTTACATCAATGACCTCCCAGAAACTTCTTCAAGGAAGTTCATCTACACTGATGACATCTGCTGTGCAACTCAGGCATCCAAGTTCGACATCCTCGAGGAAACACTCACGAAAGACATGTCTCTGATATCTGATTACTGTAAAAAATGGCGACTAATCCCTAGCACTGCAAAAACGGTATTATCTGTTTTCCATCTACACCATGCCTCAGCCTCGCGTGAGCTTAATGTGCAGCTTGGCGATACGAGAATCCGGCATGAAGCCCAGCCAGTCTATCTTGGCGTTACTCTCGATCGCACTCTGTCATTTCACGAACATCTCATAAAAACTGCAGCAAAGGTGGGTGCGAGGAATAACATTATTGCAAGACTGGCCAGCTCCTCATGGGGTGCGAGTGCTTCCACACTACGATCATCATCTCTGGCATTATGCTATTCCACTGCAGAATACTGTGCCCCAGTATGGTTCCGTAGCCCCCATGTCCACTTGGCCGATTCCAAATTATATTCCTCCATGAGGATAATTTCTGGAACCATCCATTCCACCCCGGTTCCATGGCTGCCAGTTCTTAGCAACATCACCCTGCCAGATATTCGTTGGGAGGCGGCATCATCTAAGTTCATTTCCCACGTCTATGCTCGACCAGACCTGCCAATATATGCGGTTATCTTAGCCCACCCTGTCCAACGCTTGAAGTCTTGTCACCCAATCTGGTCCCCTACACCTACACTGAACTTCTCTGTTCCAGACTCTTGGAAACAGAGTTGGCAGTCAGCTGAGGTAAAGAACAAACACCTCATCACAGACCCTTGTAAGCGTCAACCCGGCTTTTACCTAGCACGTTATGATTGGGCCCTCCTCAATTGCTATAGAACAGGCCATGGCCGGTGCGCCGCTATGTTCCATCGCTGGGGAGCCAGAGATGACCCGAACTGCCCCTGCGGCTACAGACAGACTATGACCCACATAGTCAACGACTGCCACCTCTCCAGATTCAAAGGAGGTCTCAAAACTTTACATCAGGCTCAACCTGACGCTGTTGACTGGCTACAGAAGAAGGGCAAACGCTAGAAGAAGACTAAATATAATAATTATAGATCTTTTGCTAATTATATTCACAGATATTTATTATTTGGTGTTATTAAAATGGCATACTTTTGTGCCAATGAGTTTATTTATTATTCACTATCAAGACTGCTAATTTCAGTAGTGTCTTTTTTTGCACAGTTGGCAAGATTCGAACCTGTGCAGGGGTACCCCAATTATTTTTCAGTAGTTTCTAATTAAGGGAGGATACCAATTTCTTGGAGACTTATTATTTATTGATATTTTTGTTTAGTTTTGTTTCTATTTTACATATAGTTGTTTAATTTTATCAAAAATATTTTCCTGTAACTACTAATGTAAGTAGTCTCCCCACCCCCAGATTTAAATTGCAATAGTTGCTTTTTTCAATGAAGAATTTTGTAACAAATTTACTTATTTTCTTTCTCATTGCTTATTTTCTGGTTTCAATGCCAAATTTATATTGGTAACTTTTTCTAGTCTCAAAGACACTCTTTATATTAGAATAGATTCTTTTTTTTTTTTTAAGTAGTTACACTTGCCTGACTCATGCTTCTTTGGGCTAATGATTACATATTTTTGAGTCAATTCTGGAATATAATTTTTCTTTATTTATTTAAGAAAGGAGACATTACCAAAACCGTAGGATAGGAGGGGTACAACTCCACACAATTCTCATATCCCCTCCCCTCCCCTGATAGCTTTCCCATTCTCTATCTCTCTGGGAATATGGATCCAGGGTCGTTATGGGTTGCAGAGGGTGGAAGGTCTGTCTTCTGTAATTGCTTCCCCGCTGAACATGGGCGTTGACTGGTCAATCCATACTCCCAGTCTTCCTCTCTGTTTCCCTAGTAGGGTGGTTCTCTGGGGAAGCAGAGCTCCAGGACACATTGGTGGGGTCTTCAGTCTAGGGAAGCCTGGCTGGCATCCTGATGACATCTGGAACCTGGTGGCTGAAAAGGGAGTTAACATACAAAGCCAAACAACTTGTTGAACAATCATGGACCCAAAGGCTGGTATAGTGCAGATGAAGTGTTGGGGGGCAGGGGGTGGTACTCTCTGCAAAGTCTTGTGTACTTCTGCTTTCAGGTATATATTTTTCCCTGGTTTATGGATATGTGTGAACATATGCTCTGTCTCAGGGGACCTGGTCTATATCTACGTTTGGGGACTTTATTTGGACCACCTGGAGTGGAATTAGAGAATACTGCAAAATGAAAGGTTTCACAGAGTGATGAAGCTGAAGGGTTGTCATTCCACACCTGAAGTCTCTGGACACAGTCTGAAGTGAAGCATGCTGGGGTGGCACTCGTTGTGTTGATTAGGTTGCGATCGGCAGATGCAATATTATTTGATATGAATTGAGAGAAGCATGCAGGAAAGTGGGCCCCACCCTAAGGTTTGGAATATGTTCTTTTTTTTTAAAGAATTTTTGTTCGTTTAATGCAGTTGTACTTGTTCATTATAGTCCTATGCTTTGTTCCATGCTGTATTTATGGTTATGTATTTTCATTCTTCTACATAGAAATTTAATTTTTTGGGGGGGGGAATCTTTAAAATTTTTAAAGTACCAATTTTTGGTATTGTTGATAGTCTACCACAGATTACTTTTTCATCTTCACTGATATTTTACTTTATTACTTTATTGAACATACCTTTACTAATCTTTTATCTATTATCTTTAAATTTACTTTACTCCTTAAGTTTAAGCTCTACAAATACATTTTACTAAACCATAGCTAGAATGTTTATTTAACCAATAATCTCTCATCTTTCTGATGTAGACATATTTGTTAATAGACTTCCTTTGAGAGGAGAAAGGGATGAGGGAGTAACGAAAATGGACTGGTTCCTTTTAAGCTTATTTTACTTTCTGATAGTTTTGTTTTCTTTATTTTTTTTTATCAAAGGAAAGTTGGTTTTAAGAGTGTCTATGGGTCCAGGTAGTGGCGTACCTGGTTAAGCACATACATTACCATGAGCAAGGATACAGGTTCAAGCCCATGGTCCCCACCTGCAGGGGGAAAGTTTTCCAAGTGGCAGAGTGGGTCTTCAGGTGTCTCTGTCTCTCTGCCTCTTTATCTTCCCCTCCCCTCTGAATGTCTTTCTGTCTCTATTCAATCATAAAGAAATAAAACAATATAAAATTGTTTCTATGCTTTAGAGTAGACCCACTGCTCCAGTTTCCTAGAAACAAGTTGTCCCACCTAGTCCTGAGGGTCAAAATATAAAGCCAAAGGAATGATTTATTCTAGATCCTTGGTTTGTATGTTGCTGAGTATTCCCTTTCATGGATGTGGTCTCCCCAGGAAGCTGAGAACTCTTGTGTTCCTCACTTAGGAAAGAATTGCAAGGGGCAGGGTGATGGTGGAGGAAACACATTGAGAGGATAATTAAGTCACTCACCTCAAGTTGAAAAGTAACAAAAGCTGTTTTGGAGACCTGGAGACAGGCAAAGGCTTTTAAAGAGATGGTGCACCTTGAAATTTGACCAAGAAAGAATAATTGAAGTGTGTTTCTGCAGAGTGGGAAACATGAAGGTTCTAGGGGAATACCTATCCAGTTCTTCAGATAAGAATCTTCTGGGGTCTACATTCTGAAGTCCCCTACCCTTACCCCCAAAGTTGAGTTTGCATTCAGTCCAGGTCTGCACCACGCTCTCCAGGCAGTGTTATCATAGTTCTTATTTTTCATTAATCTAGATTCTCAAGCCCTGGCATAGTCAACTGCATTGGAGTAGAGTTGTCCTTTCTGTATTTTGATTCTGTTTCTTTTAAAGTGAGGGGAGGGATTTCATATGCCAGGAAAATTGTTCTTGAAGTTGTGTAACCGCAAAAACTTTCCCAAGTCTCTGGGTCTGTACTCACAGTAATATTCCCATAGTAGCCTTCCTATCCACCTGGACTGTGGTTTCTCCTTCCTGTAATATCAGTAAATGAACAATCATACATATAAAACCCCATAGTAGCAAACCTTAAAACTAAACAAAATTCTAGAGCAAGAGACAAAGGATCATCATCGAGGCGGTAAGGATACAGAAGGACAACATTTTCATGACAGTAAGTCACAATTAGAAAGAGACCTATAAGATAGAGAACTTTAATTTGGGAGCAGAAGGATAGGTTGAACTAAATGTGTGGTATCCAAATCTTGTTATGATTTTATTATACCTACAATTTTACAGTAACAGTGACAAGAAACTAAAAAAAAAACAACAAACAAACTATAAACTGGGTGAAGGATATAACGGCAGCTTTCCTAATCACTACTGTAACCTTACTGGGAGCTAGGCTGGAAAATAGCACATTAGAAATCACTCTCCAAGTAATAGACCCTGGAGACAGATTCTGGGAGGAGTACAAAGATAGGCCCAGGTCTTCACAGTTCATATCTGATCCTAGCTATGAAAGCATATTTTAACAAACAACAAACTGCTCTGAAATAAACTTAAACCAATCAAAACATAGTCTACCAGTAAGTTATCACACCGCCTGTCCTGATCCCTGCTGTCCTACAGCCAGCCAGATACTGTTACCTGCCAGCCCTGCAGTCTGTAAGCTGTAAGTCTGTGGCCTGAGATCCTTGTCCCCTTTTTGACCTGAACCCTCATCCATGGCAATCTAGTAGTTGCTGAGCATTTGCAAACCTTCACCTCCTGGTTGCTATCCAGGTTAACTCAATATTTGTGCTATAACTTCCATCAGATACTTGTGAGTGTGAATCTTCAGTAACTTCTGAGACACACTCAGGCACAAGACTTTGGCTTAGACCCTCAGAGAGCATCAAGCACAATGAGTAGACAGAGGAAATTAACCATACTCATGAAGCAAGACACCTTGAAAAAAATATCAAAATTGACAGAGTTGTGTATACACCCAGAGAATAATTCAAAGCAGTGGTCCTAAGCATATTCAATACAATGGGAAGTTTAACAATTTTAAGAAAACCAGAGAAATATGAATAAATCATAGTAGAAATCAGACCTGCCAACCCCCATGTCTAGCAGAGAAGCAATTAGAGAAGCCAGACCTTCTACCTTCTGCACCCTATATTGATCCTGGATAGATGCTCCCAGAGGGATAAATAATAGGAAAGCCTCCAATGGAAGGAATGGGATGCGGAACTCTGGTGGTAGGAATTGTGTGGAATTGTAGCCCTCTCTTTATTGATTTAATAATGATCAACAAGACCTTAGGACAAGAGGGGTACAATTCCACACAATTCCCACATTTTCTTTCTTCAGCTAGAGAATCCCTCTGTTCTTTTAGTAAGTATACTAATGGACATTAATATATTAAATTAATTAAATTTATTATTAGAAAGTGTGAAGTTAGTGAACAGAACACATCAGACATAAGAAGGGCATCATGGTGTTAGAAGTCCAATATACTTTAAAGAAAGCCTAGGCTGTGGTAACAATAGCAGCAGTAGTTGTATTAAAGTAGTAGTTACTATCATTGTAATCAATAACAGTAATCTTTGCTTTATACTATTCTAGATACTTTAGAGTTCAGAATTCCCATAACCCTTGTAACAAGATCATATTCTTGCCTCCAATTTACAGCTAAGAAAACTGGTTTCTTACTAGTTAATAGTGGGTATTGGTTAAGTTTATCACTCAAATCTTATCTATTAACAAACCCTCATACCACTTAGTTCCTTTATGGGGATATTCACAGCTACTGAGAAATCCTGGTCAGCAGAGGTGGTTTGGGAAAACAAACAAACAAACAAACAACAACAACAAAATGTAGTTGAGAAGCCATAATGTACAACTCTTATGGTGAGATTTGTAAGGTTAACTATAGATAGTAGACTGCTGACTCCTGTACTATAGGTGAGCGTTCACTTTCTTCTTGCAGAAATGATACCTTGTTCCAGAATCCACTTTATTTTTTGCTTTTTGTTGTTTCAGTTCAATCCAATGAACTCCCTGTAACTTTTAATTGTGATCAGATATATTACCTCTCCAGTAGCTATGATCTGTAAATGAGTCCTTAGTACATATCCCTTTTGAAAATAATATATTCTCTGTTTCTTTAAAGCTATGGGATGTATGCCACAGAACAAATTCGATTTGCATCAGTACCAGGAAGAGAAGTAGACTTGGGGTTGAATGATTTTCCTCTTGTTTCTAGCCAGAACCTGTTCCTCAGCTCCCCTGTCCATGGGCTCCCATCACCCTCAGTGCCATCCATCACGGCTGAAGCACAGCCTGGTGATGTATTACACTAACATATCATTAGTGCAACCGCAGAGCAAGGAGCTTTGATGATGTATTGGGACCATACATCATCAGAATGAGTCACTCTGATGATGTATAACTCAAAAGATGGTACTATCCAGGGAAATATGGACATACCATAAATCAGGGGCAATGTTAAAGAAGAAAACCCAGGGTATCCTCAAAGGAAAATAAGGGTTCAGGGGTTTCCTGCAGTAGGGATTGAGAGACAAAACTAGTAAATTCTTAACGACTCAGGTTGAAGCACTCTGTTAGCTGTGGCATTCTTAATGACTAAACCAGATCATCAGCATCCCAGGGTGACACTTGAATTTCCTTTCCATCTGGTATTCAGTTTGGCTCCTGCTTTCCTGCAAAGCCCCCCTTTTCCTGACAGAGATGCAGTAAGATCAGATCAAACGCAAAATGTTCCAGGTCTGTGCTCCATCCTGGTTCTCTTGGATTCATCAAGCATAAAATGGATTGTGGGGACTATGATGGCTGAAGTTTACATCCTCTCAGAAGTTCTTAGTCATTGGTGATTGAACTTTGTAATTTTGAAATTCGATTATAAAAATATATCAAGTAGAGTTCTGGTTGAACCATAAAAGTAATGAATTCTTAGAACTTAGTTGAGGATTTCTCTTTGTCACCAGGATGAATCTGTTAAAACTCTCTTTGCTTTTATTTCTACAATATAAGAATAGCAGAAGAAAAGGCCTAAGCAACATTTAGGTGGAAGCACAGAAAGTTTTCAGATCAGAATTTCATATTGTCAGCTATGTAGTAATTAGAATAGAATTGCTTCACCTCTGTTGTGGTCCTTATATTCCCATCCTACTCATGTTTCCTGCTTTACCCCATGCACAGGTGTCAGTTTCCTTCTCAGATAGAGGGAGGCAAGTATTGAGTTAAGAGTATGAGAGTTAAGAGCATAAACCTCATTGTAATTTGTAGAACTGGTAGATTAAAAAAGACTTAAGGAAAGAGAGTTAAAAACCATAGGGCAGAAGGGGGAGGAAAGACCACCCACAGATTTGCTAGAAAAAAAATATATATATATATAACGTTTGTGTTTAATGTTTTATTTACTGCTAAACTGTCAACTTGAGATCTGAGGCCCACGCATACTAGTTCTATCCCTCCACCCAATGAAAATAAAAATCAAAGCTTAGGTGCTTTGGGACTGGAGAATATCAGAACTCAGCCCTTGGCATATGGGATCCATTATAGGCAAGAAGTTTTACTCTAGGGTCCCTTCCCTTGGTCCCCACCCATACCACCAGAGGGGATGGGCCAGAGGCAAAGACTCTTATAACACCCCCACCTCCCATTACTATGACTCACTGACTTTGTTTATTGCGAACTCTCTCCTGGAGAACAGACTGATTGGAGGGACCTCAAGGTATACAGAAGGGCCTGAACTAACCATAAAATGCAATTATTCTCCCTCTCCTTCCTGTAGGAAAGATGGTGTGTGTGTGTATGTGTGTGTGTGGGGGGGTGTGTGTGTATGTGTGTGTGTGTGTGGGGGGGGTGTTACCACCTGAGTAGCAGTTGAAAAACAAAACACATTTTTTAATGTTCTCGAATAGCTGCACCTTCAAAGGTTTTTTTTTTTTTTTTTTAAGTTGAAACAAAACAGATCTTGCCTCTGTTCTTTCTTTATTATTTTTTCTTTGGGGGAAGGGGAGATGATTGTAGGAGCTGATAAAGACAGCATTTTTTGGGAATCATTTTCAAAGGAGCTGGCACCAAATGGGCCCTTGGAATTCCTTAGGGATTGTCTTGCTATTGAATGGAATGGTGTAGTCACTTGCATCTGTCTACCAGGACTGTCTCTGCCTACGAGGCATCAGAGGATACATGCTCTTGTAAATGTCCATTGACAGTCAGAGAGAGGACTACAGACAGTGAGAAGGGATAGGCCGAGGGAACAACTGAATCCTACAGAGCAAAACAACTCATTGGGAGCAAAAGCTATACAGTATGGCAGCAAAAAAAAAGAACACAGAGAATAGGCAAGAGGCTATGGTTTAGGTTACAAGTGTCAGTCTGCTTCACAAGAGAGTGGCTTGGGGCAAGTTGTGTTGCAGTATAAACACTGACTCACCCTGAAGATTTGATCCCTACAGCCTCAAGTCTGTGCAATATGAGAGCTGCTAAGTCCTGTGGCAATTGCATCAACAGGTATTCTAAATATTGTGTACTTAAAAGTCAGTAGTGAGTATTCACATTATACCCAACTTAATCCTATAATAGTTAAAGGGGTAGTTTTATGCACCTAATATTTAGGTAGGGAAACTGAAGTTAGCACCATATCTTTTGTTTGGTCACAGAAATTTTAAGTGGCATTTCAATTCAGTTTCCTTTGGCACCTGACCATACACTTGTTGGTGCCAAGTGACCAGTAATGCAAGGGCAGATGTGCAGTATCATCCAATAAGGCCCCATTACTACATTTATTTCTCAAACTACCTGTCTTCAGAGACAGGTCAAAATTTCATTCTGTAACCCATAACCAGCCCCTCTCAAACTTGCAAGAATAATCATAAGAAAACTCCTGTTATTTTGCTCATGAGCCAAAGAGCAAAGATACAAAGATACAAACCAGAGGAAAAGAGAGAGGTTGGAGGGGTCAACCTAGGCAGATACTCTACTTGGAG
This sequence comes from Erinaceus europaeus, assembly GCF_950295315.1. Lineage (NCBI taxonomy): Eukaryota > Metazoa > Chordata > Mammalia > Eulipotyphla > Erinaceidae > Erinaceus > Erinaceus europaeus. The sequence continues at coordinate 28,315,332 of NC_080162.1, forward strand.
GAGGGTTTTGGGGATCACATATTTTAGTTTCAATCATGACTCTAGATCTAGCCTGAGAACGGTGCCTTGCTAGTTGATAACATAACTCTCTTCATATAAAAAATTACTGTATACAAAATAAAGAAGAATGTAGAGCCACACATAGATAAAATAATTTTGTCTCCTAAATACCTTGAATCTCCAGAGATGACGATGATGATGATAATAATAATTAATAATAATAATAAATGTCCTTGTTGTGCTATTTTATGCACCCTCCAACATCAACATTATGAGGCATGGTTTAACAAGATGGAGGTGCAAGAACTAATAAAATATATGGTTTAATTAACTAAACTTATGGTGTAGTCCACAGTAGAAGGCCATGATTTAGTATGCACTCTCATCTTCAGGACAGAATAATGCAAACAGCATAATTAAAAGTTGATGAGAAGTATATTTATTGGGCTCACAGAAAGAAGAGACACTCAGATTTATGATACATAAAGTAAACCTTTAGTTTACAATATAATTAATATTTTAAAAATTGCAACGTGCATAAAATGTAGTTGAAGAGTCCGCCTCTGCGGAAGGATAATTTCTTTGGTGCTGCTCTTGGCCCCATTTAATAGTAAATTATGCTCCTAAGCATATACAAATGCAACATGATCTATTATGATCTAGAGATGATGCTCATTGAAATGTCTATAGCTGTGATAGATCATGGCTGCATGTCTCTGAAGACATGGAGGATGGCTGAAGGGCCAATTATTTATCTGTGGCATGAATTCCATGGCTATTAGTCACATACACGGTGATGCAAAATAAGGGTATGCCACTACATTTTAATCAATCTCTGCTGAAGAAAACTTCTCATTAGCACAGAACTGAGGCAATCAGGAGTTGGTGGAGGGAAGAAGGAAGGTTTAGAAAGGCAAGAAGTGAGAGTGAGAGGCACAGGCTCAGAACAGAGAAGACCAGATATCTACAGTAGCTCTGTGGATTCAACCACATTTACTGTCTTGGGTTACAGTTTAATTTCATATACTACTCATGAAGATTCCAGGTGCTAGTTTTTTTAAAAAGTATTCATTATTATTTATTTACTACTGTATAGAGACAGGGAGAAATTAAGAGGGAAGGGAAAGGCAGAGAGGGAAAGAGACAGAGAGATACCTGTAGCCCTGTTTCATGACTTGTGAAGCTTTCTCCCTGCAGGTGGGGTCCAGGGGCTTGAACCTGGGTCTTTGTGCACTGTAATATGTGTTTAACCAAGCATAACACCACCTGCCCTCCCCTGTTTTATCATGCCTGTTGTACAGATAAGGAAACTGAGGCCCTGAAAAATGTATTCAAGTAAATAATTCCAGTAAATACAGTCAGAGAAAGTATCCACAAATGGACTCCTAGCCAGATTGGAAGGCTCATTCTACCCCATCCAGGGGTTCTGTGGAGAGCTCTCAGATACTTCTCTATGATTCAGTTCACGGTCGTTCTTAGGATTCACAAGCTCAGAGGACTTCCTCCTGCATAACTTCTGTTTCTTCTCTCAGACAAACCTCCAAACTGTCTCTTTGGGAGGCAAACAGCTACCACCACTCATTATAGTGCCTTTCATACTTATTCCAGAATCACTACCGATCCTATAAATAGTCTTCAGTGTGTAAGTAGATGAATTGTTTTTCTTCTCATTTTTTTCTTTATTTCTTTTCTTATCGTTACACTATTTCACCTCCACTCCCATCCCCATCCCCTTACTTTCCTCGATTCTATAATATTTCATTTGAATATTGACTATGTTTCCTTTTTACTGAAACATAAATACCACATACACATACAGGGAGAGAGAATAAAATGTATTTTGTGCATATTCTCTAGTACCCATTCTGTCAAAATCTCCCAGGCTGAGCTAAAACCAGGTCAGGGATTATAAGGAATGTGCCTACAATGTCTTTTAGAGTAAACTTCTTTCAGTTACTTATCTATTCTGTTTGCCTTACTTTTTATTTTTATTTTTATTAGTGATTTAATACTGAATTACAAAATTATGAGATAACAGGGGTATAATTCTGCACTATTCCCATCACCAGGTTCTGTGTCCCCATTTCCTCCATTGTAAACTGCAGTGGTTCTCTCAAGGACACAGATATGGTGCTGACTATAATTTGTATACCTATCTATATTTATATATATATTCCCATTTTTTATATGGCCCTGCCTTCTCCTCCTTTCTAAGTCACACCTATACCTATTGGTATTTCCAAAGGTCTTCCTACTTTCCTCTTCTTTCTCTGGAACTTGATGGAACTGGAGTTCAGAGTCCTCTGGTCATCTTCCCCTAACATTTTCCCCCTCTTTTGGGGTAGGGAGCAGAATTCTTTATGAGGTGCAGAAGGTATGAGTTCTGGCTTTTATAACTGCTTCTCCAGTGGACATGGATGTTGGTAGGTAGATCCATCCTCATAGCCTGTTTCTTTCCCTAGTCGGGTTGCCCTATTTTTTAAACTATTGCTAAGGCAACCTAAAAGCATTTTAATAATGAATTCTTAGGGGATAGGGACTCTGGTACACCTGGTTGAGCACACACATTACCATAAACAAGAACCCCATTTTGAACCCCCATTCTCTACATGTAAGGGAAGCTTCATGAGTGGTAGAGCATGTCTGTAGGTCTTCTCTTTCCATTTATATTTCCTTCTCTCAGTTTCTATCTGTCCTAGCAAATAGAAATAGAAATAAAACAACAACAACAATAAAGAATGAAAGAAAGAAAAAGAAAAAAAATGGCCACCAGAAGTTGTGCATTTGTAGTTTTGGCATCAAACCCCAATGATAAGCGTGGTGGGGGAAAAATGGCAATTTGACTAATTACCCTCTACTGAAATTATATGTCTCACAGACCTAGAATGAGCATCCTCAATTGAGCAAATATTGCTCAACCTCATGCAATCACTCCTAAAAGACATGAGTGGCCGGGCTTCAGATTTTGGATCTTGATGATTCAGCCATATCTAGTCTGAACTCTCTCACCCAAGTATCATAATCACAAATAAATAGAAGTTCAGACCTGCATGGGCTACATGTCTTATTTTGACTGTATATGCACTTGCAAAATGGTAATCAGCATGATGTAGTTAGCACTAGGGTTGACTCATTTGACTTGAGACTCAAGAAGGAATTTACTAGGAATTCAGTGATATCAAGACCCAGAATAAGGTACTATGTCCTGGGCATAAACTTTGAAGCCCTATCCCCAATGGTCTGGACTAGATTCATTTGGGTTCTATATCAAGATTTTTTTTTTGCCAGCTTTTAATGGAATAAAATGAAACATTTACCTACAATCCTAATGCTGTTGAAAACACTCTCAAGAAAGAGGCATGCAAAAGGAACATTCAAAATAAATTAAATACAAAGTAGAAAAAAGAAATAATATGAGTTCTTCATTATCTGGTCCATTACACTTTTTAGTGCTTATTAAAATCGTTAAATGATTTAATTTTGTTTTGGAAAAAAGTGGATGAAGAAGGGAATAAGAGATTAAGGAGATAAAGTGCTGAGCTTTCCATTTTGAAAAGTGGTTATAAAACAAGAATATTATGATAAAATTAATTTGTAGGTCTCTCTGGGGGAGCAGTCAAAATGAGAACCACAAACACACACAATTTGCCTCCTGTTATGCTTAATTGTCGTGGCCTTCTCTGGGAAGAGTTTAGCCTAAGCCATTTATAAAGAAAAATATCACCTTTAGTGTGGCCCCTTTTGGGTCACAGGAAATTTTTCTGACAATCTTTTCAGATCAGGATGCTAATATAGCAGCCAGCACTCCTGTGTGTAGCACTGAGAGTGTAATTTCCTTCCTATTTGCACACATAGTCAGAAATATACTCTCTGGGTTGACTAAGTCAAGATCCCCCAACAGCAATAATAACTACAACAATAAAACAACAAGGGCAACAAAAGGGAAGATATAAATAAATAAATAAATAAATAAATTTCTTGGAAATTAACATAGCCTTTGGCATACCATGCCTTAACTCACATAAAGAATAATGGTAGAAATGTTGAGTTTCAAGATATATTCATCGAAGTCTTTTAGGAAAGCTGAGGAGGTTTTTTTTGTAATGTTCCAAATGTAGCAAGTAGAACACAATGGCCCCTATATAACAACTAACAGCCCAAATAACTGTGTCCCCTATGTATTGATCATCTCCAGATGCTAGAAGGTCCAAGTATGGTCACATGAAAACTTTGCATTTAATTCTTGGTTTTCATTCCCTTCCCTAAAAGTATGTATGCAACAGTATTCTTTCCAATGCACTGACACTGCTGCTTCATGTGATATCCTTCACTGGGCTGTGAATTCCTTGAAAGTAAGAACTATTGACTTATGTATTATAGTAAATGAATATTTGATATCATAGTAACCACGAAGATATATGGCAAACCTTCAGTAAATGCTGAGATAATTGAATATGGTATGATAATTTCATATTAAACAATTCCACCACCCTTGGGATGATCTACTTTTCATGCAGGTAGTGAGGCAGGGAGAGACACCAGAGTAGGCACCTCCATGTGGTACTGGGACCCACACCGGGCTCTTCTCCTGAACCCTACTCAATGAGCTATGTCTCTGACCCAGACATAATATGTACCTCAAAGGAATACAGAGACGTTAGGAAATTTAGCCAGTTGTACCAAGGTCAGGTAGAAAATACTATGCATTTTAACAGACATGGATATTTTAAAAGTCATGGAAGCTTAGTGGTGGAATGAAGTAAAAATTGTGTCATGTGCAACTCTTGACTCCAAGCATTTGCAAATCTGAAATGCAGATGCTGATAACATAGAGAATGTCATGGGTTGGAACAGTGTTGGGGCTGACTGCTGAGGTCTAAGGATTACAATGAAGTCCTGGGAAATAAAATATCTTCCTTTTGAATTCTAGAATTTTACATTTATTCCCCAAATCTCTTTCAACAACATTAGTCTCTCCTACAACATCAAGTTGTGTCCCATTGCTGTTTCTACTGAATGGGGAGAAACTAGGTGTCAAGTCATTGAACAAAAGGTTCTTCCCTGACAGACATGAGTGCTGAGGCTGACAAGGATGACTCCTGAGGGAGAAAAGAGAAGTCCCTTTGATGTTGCTCATATTAGAAAGTAGTTGGTCAGACAGACTAGAGACTTGAAAAATCTTGGCAATAAGGACTCAACAAGATCCCCCACAGAGAATCCATCCCTTGCTCACTGACCCTATATCTTATATGCAAGGACATTGCACTGACCTCTGCTAAAGATAAACTATGCAACCACTCATCTTTTCTGTAGCCAGGAGTCTTCCACCCACTTCTAAGTATAAGCAAAATTGTTCACTGGAGACACCACAAGGGAGGAAGCTGGTACTGACCATCAATTGATCCAGAGAAAGCTTGGGCAAGGGATGAGCCAAACAGAATCTTCCCTTTATCCTGACACTTCCTTTCCAAGGATTCTGTATATCTACTGCTAAATCTTCTACAAAGAGCAATGAAGGTAAAAAGCAAGCCTGTGCCTTTCATATCTGGGCATAAATGAGGGTAGTTCCTAGGTAACTTCCCCTGCCTGACTTTCTTTCACCTGCTTTCTAACAGCCAGCTAGAGAGTAAAAAGAGTTGGGCTTTGGAAGTGTAAAAAAGATTTAGAAGAGAAAAATTCTCCCTTGCATGGTGGTGGCTGTGCTTACAAATGTGGATTCTGTATTTATACAGCCTATTAGAATACAAAACCTCCGGTAATGCAATATTAAAGTTAAAAAAAAAAAGCCGGAAAAGTGAAGGGTTTATGGCAGTTAGCTTGCCCATATTATGTGTTGTGCATAATGAACCTCACCTTGAAATTCAACCATATACCATGGGATAGAGTCACCCTTCCAGAGAAACCTTAAACCTTTTGCATTTTGTGAATTTCATTACTTCAAATTGCAATGTTAATAACTGGAATATGCAGCCAAGAAAATGCTAATTTTCTATATTTTCTTTCATTTTTTTCCTGTCATCTATTTTCCATTTTAATTTTTAAAAAAGCATGGAAGAGAAAGTAAAGAAGTTGGCAGGGAAAATTTTGATAAGGAAGAACTTTACCACAATTTTATGGGATGGGAAACTGAGGTCCACAGAAGGCCTACAGTTACTCAGTTTAGTGACCACTTTGCAGGAAGGTTTCCATTATAAACACAATTGTCTTTAGCTGAATTTCTCTGCCGATTCTATGGAAAGGTGTCAAATACAAATGGGCAAGTAGACCCTATAGCAAAAGCCAAAATTTCAGTGAGAAACTAGAATGACTTCTTTTATTGTTTTTATTGAGGGGTAATGGTTTACAGTACAGTCATAGACACATGGGTCCAATTTCTCATCTCCCTGTGAAAGTTCTCTGCAGAACACTTTCCCCCACAACCTCAGTGCTTTTACATCATCATGCACTAGGGCCCCAAGGTTATTTTCAGCCCCTCCTTCTCCCTAGTTCCCTAGAGTGCTTTTCTTTGATGCAATATACCACACCCAGTTCAAGTTTCACTCTGTGTAGAACTACTTTTCTTCCATTCACACTATCTGGTTATCATAAATTAACAGAACTTTGATCTCAAGAGGTAGAAAATGACTTTAAATTACTGGCATTCAAAGAAGGCTCATGTTGCAGACAGTAAATGGAACGCATTCTCTCTTTGATTGTATAATTCTCAAGGGAAAGAAAATAACTCAAGTATTGGCTGGCATGGAGAGAGCCTCAGGGGTCATATCCTACCATATTCTTTTCAGCCCAGTGATCTGGCACCCTCATGGGGAAAGAGATAGGGAGTCTAAATGGAAAAACTTGTGGACTGCTCTGGCTTCCTTTAGAGTAGCCTGTTGTCTGGATAAGCTAAGGTCATTTGGGAAAAAAAGGTCAGTGTGATGATCTCCAGTTAGATGTCTCAATGAATCTAGGGTCAGAGCAGTGTCAGTACTTGGGGAGCCTGCATAATCAGGAAAAGCAAAACAAACAAACAAACCTCCCTGAAACCATTGGGTTTTTATTCCCCAAAGTACAACAATAGAGCATGTCTTTGTCTTGTTTATTGACTAGAATGCATCTGAATAATGAAGGCTTGCCAAATGCTGCCCTGAACACTCCCCACCCCCCACCTCCAAAAGAAGAAGAAAAACAAAGAAAGAAAGGAAAGAAAAGTAAAGACAAGCTCATCACAGGAAGATATGCTTTGGATTGTCCAGCATCAACTTCTAGAACATTCCCACCCAAGTGAACTGGAAAGATGCATTTCAAGCAGAGATGCCATTGTAGCACATGCCATAGAGATCTGGGATTTGGATTTCTGTTTTGTGAAATTATTTGGAAAAGCAGTGACTTCTGTGCTAAAAGTCTAAAGGCCCTTCTGCCTGAGACCTCCTACTGCAGAGATATTTATGAGGAGGAGGGTAACTTGAGGGCAGTGATGCAGTTCCCACTCCTATTCATGGGGTAATTAGAACCAAGGGATGGAAGTGAGGGATCAGGAAGGAAGAGAAAGTTTTGCTTAGTTAGAGAACACAGGAACAATTTTAGAGAACAGAAAACAATTTTAATGAGGCAATTATAGAGGAAAGAAGAAACAACCAGGAGTGGCAGATCAAAGCTAAAGCTGATACCCATCCGACAGGAAGTAGGAGGAAAAAGTCTTTGCCTTCTTCTTTCAGCTCTGCTCAGAAGTGGCTTGCCCTTTCTTGGTCAATGTACTGACTCCACAAGTTGCTTACCCCAGCCAACAGCAAGCTGCTCTCCTCCCAGGTCTCTCCCCAAGTCCCTACTGCTCTCCTCCTAACAGATGGCAGCACACACCAGCATTTTTCTGGCTTTTGATGCTAAGCATGATTTACAGGCTTGAGTTATTATTTATCATTATTCATTTTCTGTCAGCAGTGCATTGAAGGTTAATAGAAATGCCAGCATGCTCACTGATTTACTTAGTAAAATATTTGTTCCAAGGTTTAGGTCATATGATTGGTGTCTGAGTGAGTTTCAGGTTTATGCATTATGAAAAGCAAGATGACTTGACCTTCAGCCACCAACACTAGCACCATATATTACTTTAGTGAGTGACCTTCAGAGACCTCAGATGCAGTTGATGTATTCAACACATGTCAGCCCCCTTCATATTGCCAGCACTGTATACATACCAGCTGAGTTTATGCAATGTAAGCTGAGCCCCAGAGCCCATCTAATGAATGGGAGGCAGATGAGATGTAAACTCGGGCTAAACCAGATCCTCTTCTTAAGATAATAAACTGCTTTGCAGCCCAGCTGTGCTGAGGTTGTATGTTGACAGGGGGGCTAATCTCTTCACATTGTCTCCTGGGCTTCTTACAGCTAGGCAGAGAAAAGAAAGCAGACAAAAGGACAATTCTAAAGGAAATTGGTCTTGTATGAGCAATTAGCCAGGGACTCAAGGGGAGAAAGAGCTTGTAAGAACTTGGCCATGCTGGTGTCATTGTGCTGTCATTATAGGATGGATGTGACAAAGGGGGGAGGTAGCAAAGGGAAACAAGGTTTGGCCTTTAGGAGTTTGAAACCAGATCAACAGAAGAGGTCTAACTAACAAAACAATTAATACAAAAGTGAAAATTATGCGAAAAAAAGTGGTGTGTATTATCTCAAGTTCTAAACATTATTACACAGAAAATACAATAGTTTGGGAGCCAGGCAGTAGAGCAGTGGGTTAAGTGCATATGGCACAAAGTGCAAGGACTGGAGTAAGGATCCCATTCGAGCCTCTGGCTGCCCACCTGCAAAGGAGTCATTTCACAGGCCTTGAAGCAGGTCTGCAGGTGTGTCTATCTTTCTCTCCCCCTCTTTGTCTTCCCCTTCTCTCTCCATTTCTTTCTCTCCTATCCAACAACGACGACATCAGTAGTAACAACAATAATAACTACAAGGGCAATAACAGGGAAAATAAATAAATATTTTTAAAATTTTAAAAGAAAACACAATAGTAGATTCAAGGCATGGACCTGCACTTAAAATGCATGTGTTTGAGGCCCACATCTGCTGAAAAAGTTGGCTTACCCTCTTGAGACTCAACTTTTCTACTTTGAAAACGAGGACAATAAGTGAACTTTTCTCTTGGTATTGTTGAGAGACTGAAATGTGCCCAGCACAGAGTTTAGTGTACTCACTATATGTTCATTGTTATTGTATGTGAACAGGTGAAAAGATGCTAAGAACAGCTAGTTTATCTTTTTGTCTGAGAAAGGCCTTAATAGGGGAGGGAGAAAATTGAAAACATGGTAAAGTCGGTTGGTGGAGAAAATGAAGTCCTGAAAGTACAGAAAACCAACTCTCTGCAGGTACATCACAGATCTGAAGCTAGAAATGAAAGTCAGAATGTCTAGAGTCTAACTATTTTCTAATCCTAGACAGGTCTTTTTCAAAGTTCCTCCAACACGCTATCAGTGTTCTTTTGTGAATAGTTCAGTAAATATCACTCTCCATCACATCCAAAGAAATTTATTTAGGCCTTTAGGTTTGCCTCATATATGATTTAAGATTTCTTTATTTTAAAATATTTATTAGAGTAACAGTGATTTGTAATGTATTTCAAGTGTGCATCGTAATCTGACTCCTGTGTTCACTATGCCATGATCGCTAACAGCCTGAGTATTCATTAACTGCCTCCACTGATTCCATGCACATCACTATTCCCTTTCCTACTGACCAAACCAGTCTGCTCTCTGTATCCAATAGTTTACTTCTGCTTTGTTTCTTTATATCCCATATAAAAGTGAAATGACATGATAGTTGTCCTTCTCCCTCTGATTTATTTCACCCAACACAATACCTTCAAGGAATGCTCATGTAGCAAATAACAAGAGTTCATCTTTTGTGTGTGTGAGCAGTTTACCATGAGGTGTGTTATGTGTGCTTCTGTGTATGTATAATACATACATATCACATCTTTTTTATCCATTCATTGATAGACAGGGGTTATTCACATACATTGACTTTTATCAAAATGGTACAATGAGGGGCTAAGCAGTGATGCTCCCAGTTGAGTCCACACATTACCATCCACAAGAACCCAGGTTCAAAACCCTGCTCTTAACCTACAGGGAGGAAGCTTCATGAGAGGTAAAGCAAAGTTGCAGATGTCTCTCTTTCGTTTTCCTTCTCTACCTTGCCCCCCCCAATTTCTTTCTGTCCTATCAACATAAGAGGAAAACTGGTCATTGGGAGTGATAGATTTGTTGTGCACACAAGAAGCCCCAAAGATAACCCTAGTGGCAATGCAAAATATGTTACAATGAGCATATCTTTTCAAATCACTTTTCATATTTTTCTGGTAATAACCACATAAGTAGTGTACTTGGATCATACAGATGTCCTATTCTTACATTTTGAAGAAACTCCAAAAGTTTTTTTTTTCCATAGCAGCTATACTAGTATAGATTTCAACCATGACCACAGGGTTCCCTTTCCTCTATATTCACACCAATATTTGTTTTTTAACACACACCATTCTTACAGATATAACTTGATATTTAATGGTTGTTTTTATTTGCATTTCCCTAATTAGAAGTAATGATGAAATCTTTTTCGTCTATCTGTTGGCTATCTGCAGGCCTTATTTAGCAAACACAAACAAACAAACAAAAAACCAAAGAATAAACAACAAAAAAAATCTCAGATCCTGTCAATTTTTAATAGAGTTGCAATTTTTAAATTAAGTGGGTTCTTCTATACGTTGGATATGTATGTTCTTCTATATGTTGGATATCTTTTATGATTGATAGTTTTTAGGAGCCAGGATATTGGGCACTTGGTCAAGTGTACATTAGAATTCTCAAGAACCTGTCTTCAAGTCCTGGTTCCTACTTGCAGAGGGGAATCTTCACATGCTACAGGTGAAGCAATGCTATAGATATCTGTCTCTGTTGTTTTATCCGGGCTGGCTTCACAGGCGGGTAACAGAGACTCGGGGACACACGGCTGGGCTAAGAAGCTGTATATCTATATTCATGAACGACGATTCATAAACTAACCCAAACTAATCACCAAACAGAACTCTCCTGCCTCCTTCTCACATGGTGGCGCCAAGAAGTCTCTAACTCTGTTGGGGTTCTTTGGGGCAGGGACAAGCGGGCTGCGAAACTAGCAGGACTAAACCAATTTTCTTGGCAGGGGGAGAGCTAGACCAAACCAATGTAAAACATACAACAATTCCCCCTTTTCTTTTTAACTAAATGACTACAGTATCAAGGGTGTGGGGTGAACAGAAACCTATATCGTACAGGCATTTTCAAAAAAGAAACTGGCACAAACATGGAGAAACATGTAAGCAAGTAACAAGAACCAGTGTGCTGTCAAGGGAAGGCCTGAGGCGGCCATTTTTTGCCTCTGTGGACAAAACTTTATCAGCTTAAAAAAACATTTCCTGCCTCTGGGGGGCGTACTTGCCTCGACGGGCATTTTTTTAGCATGGGGACGGGGAACGGCCTAGAGTCCCAAAGGCAGCTGGCTGCAGTCAGTGTTTGAGACCAGTGAGTCCAATAGGAGTGCCAGTCAAAAGCAGATGTCCATGGAAGAATGCCAGGGGGTGGAGCGTTGTATGAGGAAGGTCTGCTGCCAGAATTCTGCTTTTCTGTAGAGAACTTGACAGCTGCAATTTACTTACTATGAAGCAAACTTGTAGCAGGTTAGAAGTTTATCACAATTGATAACTATTACAATTAGAAGTCTTTTTTAGAATGATTTTAAGGTTGGTTAAAGTTTAAACAATAGAATGTGAAAAGGTAAACATGAGAATCAAGGAAAGAAAACCTCAGGCATGAGTATCATTAGCATAGCCATTGTGTAATCTACCATTTCTAATAGGGAAGGTAATCAAGAGTTTTACATATCAACAAATCTATTTAACCTTTTGTTACACCCATTTAAGATGGAGACACACCCTAGGTGTGCGCAGGTTTTGTGTAGACCAACTTCTTTTTTGTAGAGAACTTGACAGCTGCAATTTACTTACTATGAAACAAAACTTGTTGTTAGCATAACCATAGCGCAATCTAACGTTTCTAATTGAGAAGGAATTTGAGACTTTTACATATGAACAACATCTTTTTAACCTTTTGTTACACCCATTCAAGATGGAGACACACCCTAGGTGTGTGCAGGTCTTATTTAGACCAACTTAGTTATAACTTTGCCTGGTAAGAATTTAGCCTTAAAGTTACACTTTTAACCTTAAAGTTAATGTTACCAAACTTTAAACACACACATACCCATGGTCTTCAATACACAAGGAGAGAAACTTTTGTTACGAAGACATGTCATTTTAAACATGAATTTACATCTATACTGTCTTAGCCATTCTGGGAATGCGTTGTCCAGCGGTGGTCTCTTGGGCAACTCCACTTCTAGGAATTGTAGGTTGTTATCTCTACACGAATCTCTGTGTATTCTAGCTTGTCTGCCTTCAGACCCAAGCTGGAGATCTCGGCCAGGGGGCCCAGTTTTGGCAGGGAGCCCAAGGTCTCTGGGGGGACTGGGATCTGTCCAGACTTCATAGCACAAGGGCGGGCAGGCCAGCAGTGCAGAAGGCGCAGGCCAAGGTTCCCCGGGGTGGCGGCCATAATAGGCTGCCGCAGCCCTGCCCCATGGCCCTTCCATGTCTGCTGCCCCGCTCCTAGGGGTGGAAAGCCGGCTCATGCAGGCTGGCGGTGGGCTCCTGCAGGCTGGCATTGGGCGGAAACCACAGAGTGGTCCAGAGATAAATGTTCCAGAAACAGCGAAACAGTCTCATGAAGAAAGGGCAGAGGCCTTTGGAGATCTCTTCACAAGCAGAAGAGAAGGCCATAGTGCATAGGTAGCCAAATTGTCTTCACTTATCTGAGAGATAAGCAGGTCCGGTCCCACGTTGCAGGTGCCATATGTTGTTTTATCTGGGCTGGCTTCACGGGTGGGTAACAGAGACTCAATTCATAAACTAACCCAAACTAATCACCAAACAGAACTCTTCTGCCTCCTTCTCACATGGCTCCACCAAGAAGTCTCTAACTCTGTCGGGGTTCTTTGGGGCAGGGACAAGCGGGCCCGTGAAACTAGCAGGACTAAACCAATTTTCCTGGCAGGGGGAGAGCTAGACCAAACCAATGTAAAGCATACAACATGTCTCTCTCCCTATCTCCCTATTCCCCTCTTGATTTCTGTCTCTATTCAATAGATAAATAAAATTGGGGGGGGCTGGGTGGTGGTGTACCTGGTTAAGCACACATGTTATAATATGCAAAGTCTCAAGTTAAAGCCCTCAGTCCCAACCTGCAGGGGGAAAGCTTTGGTGAAGCAGGGCTGCAGATGTATCTCTGTCTCTCTCTACTCCCTCTCAATTTCTGGATATCTCTATCCAATAAATAAATGGAAATAATATTTTTAAAAAGACAAAGATATTTTTTAAAGTATAGCCTTTTTATCCTCCATTTGATCTCTAGGTTTGTCTTTGGTATTCATTACATTTTTTTTTTGGAAGATTTTTTTTTTTCTTGCCAATGCTATCTTTTTACTTTTTTTTTTTTTTAACTTCCACCAAGGTTTTTGCTGAAGCTTGGTTCCAGCACTATGAATCCATTGATGCCGGTGGTCATTTTTTTTTCTTTCTAATTTTTATAAGATAGGACAGAGAGAAATTAAGAGAGGAAGAGGAGAAAAACATACACACCTGTAGACCTGCATCATTGCTCATTAAGCTTTCCCCCTTCAGGTGGGGTTGGGGACTCAAACCTGAGTCCTTGTGCTTGGTAATATGTAAGCATAATGAGGTGCACCACCATCAAGTGCCCTCTTTGTACTTCTTAATACCACTTATTTTTAATGGTTCCTTTTTCATTTTTCTTTTTAAAAATCATTTCATTCAGAAGTAGCAATAGGTGTGGGTGTGACTCAAGGAAGGGCAATATAAACAGTGGGCAATATATATATATATATATATATATATATATATATATATATATATATATATGGTTATAAAAATAATAGTCAACCTATATTTGTGATCTTGGGAGAACTATTGCAGTTTTCAATAAAGGGGATGGGGATATAGAACTCTGGTAGTGGTTATAATGGGGCATTATCTCCCTGTTATCTCATAATTTTGTAATTCAATATTAAATCAGTAATTTAAAAATCACACTTAAAAATCATTTTATTGAGGAAATATATTTTCTGTCTTCCTTGTGATATGTATCTACACATCACTCCTACCACCAACTCCCTCTTTACCATCCGCTGCAATACCTGATACATTCTCCACCTCCCACCACCCCTAATTTCCAAGTCCAGAGTCCTTTGCTTTGATGTAGTCCACACACCCGGTACAAGCTTGACCTTGTGTTTTTTTTTTTTTTTTGCTTTGCTTTTTAAATGCCACCTGAGACCATCTGGTTTTCATCTTTCTCCTTCCAGCTTACTTCAGTTTACATGATTCTTTCAAGTTCCATCTAAGATATGAAAAAGGAGATATCATTTCTGACAGATGAGTAGTAGTCTATTGTGTATTTATACCACAACTTTTATAACTGCTCATCTGTTTTTGGACAGCTGGGTTGCTTCAAGTTTGGGTTATCACAAAATGTGCTGATATAAACATTTGTGTTCTTTGAATAGAGTCACAGCAGAGAAACTGACAGATCATAGGGTAGACCCTTTTATTTATTTTGTTAAAGGTATCTTTTATTTGATTTTATACGGGAGAAATTGAGAGGGGAAGAGGAAATAAAGGAGAGAAAAACAGAGACACCTGCAGCACTGCTTCATCACTTGGATAGTTTCCTCCCCCCATCCTCCATGCAAGCAGGGACCTGGGGCTTGAATCTGGATCCTTACAGATGCTAACATGTGCACTCAAGCAGGTGAGCCAACACTTGGCCACCACACTTACCTTTTATTTTAAAGCCATTTTCATTTGCACTTGATAGTGATTTACAAGATTATATGATTACAAGGTATAGTTCCAGACTACACCTACCATCAAAGTTTTGTGGCCCCAACCCTCCCAACAATAACAACCATAATTGCCAAAAAGTCTTAGAGATTGTTTTCTCCTCCTCTTCCTTCTTCTTTTTTTTTTTTTTGTCTTTTTGCAAGTTCATGTGTTCTCTAGATTCCATATATGAATGAAACCATCTGGTAGTTATCTTTCATCCCTTACTTATTTTGTTAAGTATAACCACCTCCAGTTCCATCAATTTTTGTCCCAAAGAACACAGTATCATTTTTTATTGCTGAGTAGTCTTCTATGGACTAAATATCCCATGACTTCTTTTTCAAGTCATCTTTTGATGGGCATTTAGGCTTCTTGCATTCTTTGGCTGTTGTGAATAATGAAGATATGAACAAAGGGGAACATATGCCCCTTCAAATTAGTGCTTGCTTTTCCTTTGTTTAAATGCCCAAGAGTGATATTACTAGATGATAAGATAATTATATTATTATTTAAGGACACACCATACAGTCTTCCTAAAAGGCTGCACAGTTTGCATTCCCATAATAGTGTAAGAAAGTCCCTTTTCTTCCACATCATTCCCAATACCTGTCATTTCCTGTCTTGTTCATGTAGGTCATTTTCACAGGTATGAAGTGGAAATCTCTTTATTGCATTAATTTGAATGTCTGTAATGATAGGTGAAGTGGAACATTTCTTCAATTTTCTTTTTTTTTTAATTTACTTACTTATTTTCCCTTTTGTTGCCCTTGTTTTTCATTGTTGTTATGGTTATTGTTATTATTGTTGTTATTAATGTCGTTGTTGTTCCATAGGACAGAGAGAAATGGAGAGAGGAGGGGAAGACAGACAAGGGGAGAGAAAGATAGACACCTGCAGACCTGCTTCACCGCTTGTGAAGCGACACCCCTGCAGTTGTGGAGCCTGGGGCTGGAACCGGTATCCTTGCACCGTTCCTTGCGTTTTTAGCCACATGCACTTAACCCACTGTGCTACCGCCAGACTCCCCATTTCTTCAATTTTCTGAGGAAGCTCCAGAATGGTTCTCACTAGGTTGAACCAGTTAACAGTCCCACCAACAAAGCAGAAATACTCCTTTCTTATATAGCCTCACTATGCACTTGCTCTTTCCATTCTTTCTGATAGATGGCATTTTCATGAGTGTAAAGTGGTATCTCATTATTGTTTTTATTTTAATTTCTCTGGTAATCAGTGACTGAGCTTTTTTATTTTCATGTTTCTTTTGGTGTTTGAATCTCTTCTTTGGCAAAGATTCTGTCCACGTTCTCTCCTCACGTATAATATGGATTTTTAAATTGAATTTTTAGGTCCTTTATGAATATTTTTATTAACTCTTTATCTGATACATAGCGTGTAACGATCTTCTCCCATGTGGTACTGTTCCTTTCTTTTTTTAAATTATATTTATTTATTTATTTATTTCCTTTTTTTGCCTTTGTTGTTTTATTGTTGTAGTTATTATTGATGTCGTTGTTGTTGGATAGGACAGAGAGAAATGGAGAGAGGAGGGGGAGACAGAGGGGGAAGAGAAAGACACCTGCAGACCTGCTTCACCGCTTGTGATGTGACTCCCCTGCAGGTGGGGAGCCGGGGGCTCGAATTGGGATCTTTAAGCTGATCCTTGGGCTTTCTGCCTCCTGCGCTTAACCCATTACGCTACCGCCCTATTCCCCGAGTAGTGTTCCTTTCTGTTTTGGTGATGACTCCTTTTTGCTGTGCAGATGTTCAATTTAATGAAGTCCTATTGGTATGTTTTTATTTTCTCTATTGTTGGATTTAAGTTTTCAAAGACATTTCCAAAGCAAACATCATGTAATTTTCTGCCAGTGTTTTCCTCTATGTATTTGATGGCTTCTGGTCTAATCTTCACATTTTGATCCATTTGGAGGCATCTTTTATGCAATGTGATATTGATGGTACAGTTTCATTCTTCTGCATCTCTCAATCCACTTTTATGAGCACTATGTGCTAAAAAGATTGTACTTTCTCCATTTAATACTCTGGGGTCCTTTCTCAAAATTTGGTTGTCCATAGATATAATGCTTATTTCTGGACTCAATTCTATTCCATGGTGTCTAGTTTTGTTCCAGTACTGTCTTCTATCCTTTTTTATGGAACTGGTTTACTGATGGTTAAATCATTTAGACTTTTTTAAATCTGGAAAGTTCTTTTTAATAATTTTTTAAATTACTTATTGGAAACAGTCAGAAATTGAAAGGAATGGGTGATAGAGAGGGACATTGAGAGTCACCTGCAGCACTGCATCACCACTCACAAAGCTTTCTTCCTGTGGGTGGGGACTTGGGGCTTGAATCTGGGTACTTGTGCATTTTACAATGTGTGCTCAATCAGTTGCAACACCAACCAGCCCCAATATTTGTATGCTTTTTAAAATCTCTCTTTTAAATTTATTTATTCAGTGAGACAGAAAGAAATTTAGAGTGAAGGGGCATAAAGAGGGAGACAGAGAGACACCTGTAGCACAGCTTCACTGTTTGTGAAGCTTTTTCCCTGCCTTGAACCTGAGTCCTTGCGCATTGTAATGTGTACACATAATCAGGTGTACCACTGCTTGACTCTGGAAGGTTCTTTATTTGTTTTGGTTTTTTTTTTGTTTTGGTTTTTTTTCCAGGGTTATTGCTGGGGCTCAGTGTCTTCACTACAAATCCACTGCTCCTGGAGGCCATTTTTTCCCTTTTGTTGCCTTGTTGTTGTTGCTATTATTGTTGCTGTTATTGCTGTTATTGTTGTTGTATAGGGCAGAGAGAAATGGAGAGAGAAGGAGAAGCGATCCCCCTTCCCCACAGATGAAAGCTGGGGCTCCAATGGGGATCCTTAAGCTGGTCCTTGTGCTTTGCACCCTGTGCGCTTAACCCCCTGTGCTACCTCCTGACTCCCCCTGTACTTAGATTCTTTAGGTAACTTTTTCAGGTAGTGTATTCTTGTTTACTTATTTTTTTCCTCTCAACACATTAAATATATCATTTAATACTTCCCAGTCTGCAGTTTCTGCTAACAGATCTGCTAATAACATTATGGGGGTTATTTTATAGGAAATAAAGTGTTTTTTTTTCCTGCTTATTTAAATAATATTTCTTCCTTATTTTATATTTTAATTATAAATGCCATTATGAAGTCACTTGGATTTATTTTATTTGGAGGAGCTCTCTTTATTTCATTCAGAAGCTGAATGTCTCTTTTCTTTCCAGAGTTGAGGAAATTTTCATTGATTATTCCCTTCCAGTAGTTTTTCTGACCCTTTATATCTGTCTCTCTTTCTGGGATTGCTATAATATACATATAATTCTATCGTTCATATTTCCCTTAGAGTAATTTCTATTTTCAAGTTCATTTTTCCATTTGTTACTCTCTTTGTATAAGTATCAATATTTAACTTCTAGCTATCTCTGTCTTGACTCCATCAAATCAGTATTTATACCCCTCCCATATATTTTTCGGTTCAGTAATTGTGTACTTCATATCTGTGAATTTTGTTTGGGCTATTCTTCTCTTTTCTATATGTTTGTTCTAGGTATCATTTTTTCCCTCCATTTTCTTGAGTTTGGTAAGCATGTTTACATCAATTAAAACAAATTGCACTCTGTAAAGTTTAAGTATGAAACTTGGCTATTTCATTAATGTCTTTTCATGTGGTTTTATCTTCTTTCATTTGAGATATGTTTCTATCTTTCTCTATTTTGCTCAACTTCATAGCTTTGTTTCTCTGATCAAACTAGTGCCTCACTATGCTAGGCTTAGCTGTCTGCAAAAAAATACCTGTTTTTGTTTGTTTGTTTTGTTTTTTTATATCTTAGTCATACTCAGAATGTCTCTCTGTCAGGTTGTGTCACAGGAAAAAAAGAGACCAGGAACTCATGGTGGAGTGGGAACGCAAATCTTTATTCATGCGGACACCCCAAAATCGGGTATGAGCACAGCAGGTTTAGGCCACATGGAGCTAGCAAAATGGCCACCTCATGCTATGCACGCCAGCCCTTCTCCAGGTCTTCTCCAAGTTGGGACGGACGTGGAAGAGAAAGAGAGAGAGAGAGGATACAGGAGTAACTTTTATAGGAGAATTTCTGAAGTGGCAAGTCGGGACGAAATTGGCTAGGAAAGGGAGTGGGGAAAACAAGGCACTCTGGGAAGGTAGAAAGCTTCCGTAGCAATGGTTGCTATAGTTTTTTAGTTTGCAGGAATGGGAAACACCCTGAGGGGATAATGTGGTGGCAGAGGAGTCATTTAAAACAAGGCAGAAGATTTTTATGTAAATATGGTGGTTTGTGGGTCCTGCTTAACTCATCCACATCTGTATAATATCCCAACATCTCTCACCACATGGAAATTAGTGGGTGGACCTTTTGTGTGCTGCCCATAGCTAGGGTTTTAACTATTTGTTTGTTTGTTTATTTATTTATTTATTTTGTGAGCAAGTAGAGGGTGGAATATACCAATTGTTTTAAGAAGCATTAAGTGGTTTACCTTGACTTTGATCTAGGAAAGCTGAAGTTGGGTTAATGCCCAGGCACATGCCCCAACTGTGGCTTTAGTTTGGGCTGTTTGTACTTGCTAGCATAAGGGTCTACTTGCTTCCATTGGTAACTGCAGTTGAACAGAATAAGATTAATTCTACACAGCACTCATTTCTATCAGGTAAAAAGAAAATGTAATAATAAATGAGCACCATCTTTCTTGAGGGAGTTCTAGCTGATCTTTTCTTCCTTGCATTCACCTCAGATTCAGCAAATGAACTTCATTTTCAGTCTCTATGATTTTCAAATTACCACTTATGGTTTCAAGGGTAAATTGTCTTGGTGAGTACCCATTTCTCAGAGACTGTGGGTTCCTCTTGATTTATGATTTTTTTAAAATTTCAAAGCCAGATGTTGGGAGGTGGTAATGGTTATTTGTCTGGTCAGGTAACAAGGGTTATGGTGTCCTTTGTGGGGCAACTCTCCTTGCTCCAGGTGTTGAAGTTCAGGAATCATAGCATCCCTACTAATTATGAGCTGTTGCACCAAGATAAGGAATTGGTAGAATAAGATTATTTTTTGAGACCTCATCTGTGCTTCCTCTACCCATATTAATAAGCCATTTTGTGGCTACTGATAAAGATAAGTCTTTCAGTTAGTATTCAGTTCTTTTAAAGGATTACAGAAACGATCTCTAAAAGTATAGCCTTGGATACAGAGATCTGGTGGTGGGAATTGTGTGGAGTTGTACCCCTCTTACCCTATGGTTTTGTTAATGTCTCCTTTTTTAAATAAGTTATAAAAAATTTAAGAAGTATAGCCTTGCATTCAGTCTTTGGTAGAGGACATTATTCTGTTTATTGGTGTATATTTAGTATGCTACTGGGAGGAATCTTACTATGCAGTCATATTTCTGGGAACTTAACATGGTTTTAAAATTCACCACCAGGGAAAGTACATAGCTCACTTGTATAGTTTGGTGTTTTGCCATGTGCATGACCATGGTTGGTTTGTATCTGGCCCCCCCTGAATTGAAGAAAGCACTGGTAAAGTAGTCTTTTTCACTTTCTCTGTACCCCTGTTTCTGTCTAAAAATAAAATAAAACTCACCACCATCCCCCAAGAAGCCATGCCAATCACTTCCCTGTCTTGTCTTCCCCATATTTATGCTTGGGATGGTTTATTGACAACTGTGTTTCTCACCCTAGGTAATGTATGCTTTATCTAAATTATTTTTTCTGGGTTGAATTGCCTAAGTCTACTTTAACTCTTCATGTTAACAGGAATAGACATGTATTTAGTTCCTTGAAATGATGCTTTTGTGCAGCTTGAGAGTTGACTAACAGTAGACTGAATGTCCTCTATACATGCAGCACTGGATTTGATTCTTGGCACCACATTATGACAAGGAGGTGCTCAGGTGGCTTTTTTAAAATCTATTTCCTAATAAAATAAAAATTTCTTAATTAAAAAAGACAATATTGTGTTCTGAAAGTGGTATAGATCTCCATTCCCTGTTGTAAGTCTAAGTGAATAATCTGTATTGGACAAGGGTCCAAGATTGTCTTATCATCCACTGGGAATCTCCTAATCAAGATCTAGACACAAGAGTGTTTCCATCAGAGAAAGTAAACCCTGGAAATGGATATAGGAATTCCCAGTATATCAGCCCAAAGGATAAGGCAATATTTTCTTTGAAATTTAAAAGTCCCGCTTGGTGAACAAGATGCAATCAACAAAGATGAAAGGTTACCCAATAATCATTCATTAATGCATTAATTCTAGATATAATATTTGCTGGGGTAAAAAAATAAGAAGGCATTTAACATTCACTTAGTCTAACATCTGAACTTCTCCAGTAAGGTTGTAATACCATCATTGTTATTCATATCCACTATTTATAATAAAACCACAATATTCACACTAGACAAGATTTGGAAGGCCATTGAATTTGATTATTTTTTCCTTTGCCAATGAGAATTTTTAAGCACAGATTTGTTGATCTGTAATCTATAGTGATATAAACAGGTCTGGTACAGTAATCTACTAGATCCTACTAGTGTTTTTTGCCCCTTTCTGTATTTGCCTGTTTCGAAAAACTCTTCTCCAAATTTCATCATCAAAATAAGCTGATAACTGAATCCAGCATCCCAGCCAACAAGCCCAGTTTGAGGACAGCCTTTTCTCATCCCCTCAAATAAAGGTGAAAATTCCAAGAATTCTACTATATGTCAGAAATGCTAATGCTAAACTTTGTCATGTAGCATTAAAGGCAACCTTCAAAGAAACAAAGTATATTTCCTCTCATTTAAATAATTTCCCATTTTTTTACCTTATCTTCATTTTAGACTATTATATGAGTCCATTCTAAGGGCATCTTCATCCTTCTACAATGGTGGCTGAGTTTTGGAAATGTTCTTTCATTTAATTTCTAATACTAGAAAATTATGTTGCTATGATCTGTGATTTAGTTTTTATTGTTCTCGGCTACAATAATCTATAAAGACCCACATGACCCCCCCGCCTTTGGGTAATAGGCATTATTGCTGTCATTGCTAATTGCAGATGTTAAATACAGGGAATTATCTTTTGTGTTTTCTCAAGTTGACTAAACTGTTTATTGTATCTGAATGTAAAATGATACCAAAAAAATGTTTCTTCCAAAGTCTCCTTCTTCTATTTGCCTCATGTCTCATGCAACCTATCTAGGAATGGGATAATTCTCAAGAACACATGAATCTTCTTTTATTTTTTTTAAGATTTTATTTATTTATTTATTTATTTATGAGGAAGATAGGAGGAGAGAGAAAGAACCAGACATCACTCTGGCACATGTGTTGCCGGGGATCAAACTCAGGACCTCATGCTTGAGAGTCCAAAGCTTTATCATTGTGCCACCTCCTGGACCACAACACATGCATCTTCTGGCTAGTTTAATTATTACAGTACCAAATATATAGCAAATATCTAGGGAATAATTGGTGAATGAACTAATGAATGAAAACTTTGTTAATCACTTCGCATGTAAATTTTCATGTAGTTGTCCATGAATCTCTCATTGAAGTTCCTTTCCAAATGCTAATTGAGCACCCTCTTTATGCAGAGGAATTATACACAGAAATTATGCTAGACATAATTCCAATAAATGTATGATCTTACCATATAAGAACTTGCAAGTTACTGACAAACAAGAATATACATAAGATCACTAAAATGGTGATAAATGATATTTCAAATGTCCTAAGGGTACAAATAAGATATTCCCTTAAGTCAGGCAAGAAAACAGAAATAGAAAGGAGTAATAAGCTAAATGGGGACATTGTGAGAGTGTATCAGATCTTTTTAAGTTAGAAAAGACAGATTAATTCAAGTTAATTTATTGGTTCATGTGACTTTTTGTTGAAAGACTTATCTGATGTCAGGAGAAATCTAAATTGTCTGACCATTATACAACTGGAAGAAAGACCTTTTAATTCTATTCTGTTTCTTCCTCTTAGAAAGTTGGTTTTCACCATTCTAAGAAAAGAGGCTCTGAACATCTGAAACTCCAAAAGGCTCAATTCAAATCCATTCATTCATTCAACAAATGTTAACTCAGTGGTTCGTGTGTTCCAGTTACTGTCCTAGGAGATAAAGATATGTTGAAAAGAAATGTTGTGAAGGCCTATAACCAAGCAGTAACTTTGGAACACTCCAAGAGGTACCTCCACTACAAGCAGGGGGTTTAAGAAAGGACATCTTTGATACAGGATGGCATAGGGTTGGACGTTGACCCTGGTGACATTCTTAACTACACATAGAAAAGTAAATTGAGGTGTTTAGAAAATGACCAATATTATATAGCATCTATGGCCCTGGGAGATTTCTTCCCACTTCTATACATCTTCAGAAATACTGTCAGCCTTTACCAACACCCTCCCGTCCCCAACATCACCACGTAATTATCCAACTAGAGAGACTTTGATGTTTCAGTGGTATTGAGAGTCTGTTTGTTTCAAGAGTGCCAGGCTAGCTTCATGGGAGAGAGACCAGGAACTTGTGGCAGAGTGGTAATACAATTCTTTATTCATGTGGATGCTCCAGAGTCGGGTGTAAGCAAAGCGGGTTAAGCCACATGGCGCCAAACCACAATGGCCACCTCCCACTCTGCAAGCCAGCCCTTCTCCATGTTGGGACGTGGGAGAGAAAAGAGAAGGGAGCAAAACCAAGAACAGAAGTGGGCTTTATAGGTTAAAACCGGGAGTGGCAAGTCGGGAGCAGAGATGGCTGGGAAAGGGGGTGGAGAAAAGAAAGAGCGGGAAGGTAGAAAGCTTCCGTAGCAACAATTGCTAGGGTCTTAACTGGTGGGATTAATGTATCCTGCAGGCAGGGCTGGTCTTGAGGCAGAAAGAAGATAGATCAGGCAAACAATGATTATGTAAATAGGTCATAATGTTAGCAATAGAGGGGGGCGTTGGCTTAAGGCCCGACACTAGTAAATTCTAAAGAGAATCCAGATTACCGAAATGAATCCAAAATTCAGTCAGAGAACCAGAGAATCTAGGACTGTCTTTCAACTCAAGCAATAAGGAAACAAATAACAACAGATTGAGGGGCAGGTGCTTTTTGCATATTCTCTAATATAATTAAAAGAGTTTTTACGAAGATGACCCACCAATGTGTCCTGGAGCCCTGATTCCCCAGAGTCCTGCCCCACTAGGGAAAGAGAGAGGCAGGCTGGTAGTATAGAACAACCTGTCAATGCCCATGTTCAGCGGGGAAGCAATTACAGAAGCCAGACCTTCCACCTTCTGCATCCCGTAATGACCCTGGGTCCATAGTCCCAGACGGATACAGAATAGGAAAGCTATTAGGGGAGGGGGTGGGACATGGAGTTCTGGTGGTGGGAATTATGTGGAGTTGTACCCCTCCTATCCTATGTTTTTTGTCAGTATTTCCTTTTTATAAATAAAAATTTTAAAAAAATAGAAAATTAGTTAAAATTCTAGCTATGTTTACTTTTTAGCTGTGACTTGACTAAGTGTTCATAACATAATCTCTTAAAACAGTATTATTACTCCTTTAAAACTATCATTTTGACTATAAATGTTATAGCAATTACCTTGCTGGATGCTATATATTCACATTACAACCTTAGGAAGTAGATATTACCATGCCCATTATACTAAAAAGAACAATAAAGCAGAAAAACCAGTATATATATAATTATGCAATAGTTTGTCCAAAGACCTAGTAGGGCTAGAATTTGAAGCCTGAGTTATTTGATTCCAAAATATATGTTTGTCAAATAATCTATAATGGCTAAAGGGTGGAACCAGAAAAATAGATCCCAAGGAGCAGACAATTATAAGCATAGCAAAGAAGACCATAGGGAGAATGCCTCTGGGACTATCTTAGAAACCACCCTCAAGGGGGTCTGGTGGTAGTGCAGTAGGTTAAGCGTACATGGGGTGAAGCAAAAGGACCGGTACAAGGATCTCAGTTCGATCCCCCAGCACCCCACCTGCAGGGGGGTCACTTCACAAGTGGTGAAGCAGGTCTTCAGGTGTCTATCTTTCTCTCCTCCTGTCTTCCCCTCCTCTCTCAACTTCCCTCTGTCCTATCCAGCAATAACAGCAATAATAATAACCACAACAACAATAAAAAAAAAAGAATCAAAGAAACCACCCTCAAATGAAGAGCAACCCAGTCCTGAAGGTTCTCATATATCACATGCTTTTGTTGGTTTAAGCACATATTTTGCCTGCCTTTCCCCTAAAGAGTGAAAGCAAACTATTGCTTGCAGCAGAGTACTGTGGAACTGTTCTCTTCCTTATATTGCATGGGTGCATTGCTCAGGGTTGTCAAGATAATTTACCTGGGGGAGATGTCTGCCTTGTTATGTGTAAGACTCTGCTTGAACTCCTGCCACCACTGCACTGGGAGAAGCTTCCATGCTGTAGAGTCTTTCTCTTTGATCTTCCATGTCGCCTTTCTCTCTCTCTCTTCCTTCTCTTCCTCCCTCCCTCCCTCTCTCCCTGCCTTACTGAAAAAGTTACCCTGGGAAAAACAAATCACCCAAGATAGCTAACATATAAAATAACTAGTTCTACTTTTTTTTTTACATTAAATAAAACACAGAAGTAGTCTATAAATTCTATTTTTTATGTGTAAGAAAACTATGAGGTTGACTTATGCACCAAATGACTGGACTAAATTTATTGAACATATTCTTAATTTCAAAAATACAGCTGGTAGAGCAGTATCCAGCACTTGTCACTGTAGACCTGCAGAGGGCTGCCTTGCTGCCTGAGATGGAATAGGAAATTCAGAGCCCAACATCTTGAAGCAGGGAGTTTCCACATTCAGAAATCTCCTCAGGGTCCCATGAATAATAATGTCAAGGAAGAATTTCATGTTTATATACCACTTGACATCATATCCTCATAGAATCCTTGTGAAGCAGGCCAGGTATGTTAAAGAGATAGATGGTTTTCAAAGAAAGAAGCAGATATTTGGTATCTAGTAGGCAGAGATTTGGTATCTAGTAGGCAGAGATTTAGTGGGATGCATTGGATCGACCTTCTCGTGGTGCATCCCGTGAGTACCCATTCATTGGGGAAACTGACGATCCTTCCTAGCCGACTGAATCCGCATGGATCCCAGTCACTTTCAAAGCCAGCAACAAGCAGCTCCTGACAGCTTTCAACCTGACGCTGTTGACTGGCTAAGGAAGAAGGGCAAATGCTAGAAGAAGAAGAAGCCAGAGATTTGGTATCTAGTAGGCAGAGACTCGGTATCATTAACTGAGATGAATCACTTACTCTTCACAGTCCTGGTCGGTGGAAGTGAGATATTTTCTCATGTCTCTAAGTGAGGAAATTCAAGTTCAGATAGCTAACTTTTCCCAGGGTCGTACAGTTAGCACTTGGTTACCTAGATCAAGCAAAGCACCTAGCCCTTTCCACAAGTTTATACTGCTTTATTCTTCCTGACCAATAGGCTATATGACCCTATTCTAAAAAAACAAATAAACAAACAAAAAACTCTTGAAGAGACGGAAGGGATGAGCCCTTGCTATAGAGAAGTAAAAGCATAATGTGTAGGATTATGTTATTAAACAAAGACTGTATTTAGAAATTCTCTTCAAAAAGGCTAGTGTGGCTTCTCCCCAAAGGAAGTTCTCCCCTATATCTGCAGGGTTGGGGAGAGGAATTGCAATAGTAGATAAACACCACTATATTATCTGACACAAACATATTCCTATGTCTTGCATTAAGAGAGTATCCAGGTATCCAGAAGCCCACACTAAATCATTGTCATCTCCAAGCATAGGAGACTTGGCTTTGGGGCTCTTTATTCTTTGGGAAGGGGTAATCAACCTCAAATACAGTTACCTATCTGGAACAAATGAATCTTTGCAATCATACAGAGTTTTACTATTTTTCAAATCCTTCTTATGTACTTAGCACTTTAAATATAATTATTAACTTTGTTCTTATAACCACCCTATGAACTAGGTACTTTTATTTTCTCATTTTCTAGAAGAGAAAATTGCATATTGGTGTTACTCATCACCTTTTAGTAAGTGGCCCAGCCGGAATTCAAACTCAGATGCTCTGGTTCTATAGAATTGCTATCAAAGCAAGCTGGTATCCTTTAGAAATAGAATCTCTTACTGAGTTTTCTGATGGGCCTAGATATTACTGAACTTTTCTTCAGACATTTAATCCAATCCCTATGTGGGGTGGAGGTCAACGGAACATCCCCACAGTTCCAGCCCTTAGAGGCTGGTTTGGACTACAGTTCGGGTTATATTTTCCTACATCCTGTTACCTGCTGAAGACTCAGGAAATATAGCTTGTGCAATGGCTGTCAGATTATTCAGGTATACCAGATAATGGGGGTCTACCTGTGATCAGCACAGTGTCATTTATCATGCTCTATCAACTCCTCTACTGTTCATATCTAGAATACAACATTCTCTGGGATGCAAAATGAGAAGAGTATGAGGGGGGAATGTGAGCCCCACAACCTCAGCTGGATTCTTTGCTAAGTGGTCAGCAGAACCCATTTGGGACCAACGGCTAAGCTCCAAAGTTTCTCAAATATAAAGACCCTTTGTTCTCTTGAAAATTTGTCTTTGTTGGCGAGATTGCTATTGTTGTGGTCCTGGGAGGGGGAAAATGCTGACATCTCCAGTTTTGAATATGGTAAATGTCAGTGTTTATGCCTTCTCTGGCTGGCCTAATTATCCCATGTCCTCTAAAATCTTCCAGTGTAATTACCACTCACCGCAGTGACACCTATTGCTAAAGGGAGTGCCATCAGCTGCAGGAGCTCAAAGCCAGAGCACACTCAGCAAACTGTAAGCAACACCAGCAGCTGTTTCTGGTTTCGAAGCAGTGGGAGCTCTGTGAGCCATTTTCTCCGTTCCCTCTGGAGTAAATGCCACCATGGTTGAAAAGTTGGAAATGTTTGTCAGGTCCAGAACAAAGCTGTGAATGAATACTACAATAATTTGCTTTCCCACAATTCCCTTCTTTCTCTAAACCAGCCACGCAGCTACTGATAGGATGGAAAAAAAAAAAAAGACTATTAGCACCAGTGGTATCTGGTATGTTGTTGCTATTATGAGTATAATAGCCTTTGTGTTATCTACATATGTAGTGAAATGCACAGAGAAGAAACTGAAGAGTTGAGACAGCTCAAAAGAATAGCTTTTAAGAAAAATGCTATGCTAAAGAGACTGATCTTCCTTCTTTAAAAAATGCCCATTAGCACACATAGGAGGCATTGAATTGTGTTTGCAGTGCAGGGGGAATAGTTTGGCCTGGTTTCTATGCTTGCAACTGTACGGAAGGAGGGGGGGTGAAAGAAGATGAAAAAAAAAAGGAGAAGAAAAAAATCAATAAATTCAGTGTAAGCAACGTCATGGCAACCTTTAAAATAATAAGACAAATCCATTTATTTCACAAATGTCTTCATTTCCAAATGCCATTGTTTGGGGCACTCTGCTGTCATTGTCCATGACATTTTCGAGAACTTGGCTCTTAATCATTTAGGTGTAGCTGGAGTTCTCCAGCAACAGCCAAGTTAAAAGAATATACATTCCCCCCACTGCTCTGGCAGGGAAGATCGACTTTAACAGCCTTGTCCTGTGGGGTGAAGGAGGGAGGCTGGCAGTGGGGGAAGAGGCTTGGAAAAAGACAAGGCTTAAATATGGACAGAAACGCTCAGCTGTATTGCTATATACAATGAAAAGTAATTACAGAGAAAAATGAAAGCTGTTTCTTGCTGTTAGCAGGAAGAATAAGAGAATTCTGTACCTTTTTAAAGCTCTGAGTCCATTTTGATGTAATTGGTTCTGGAATTATTTATGACATTAATTGCTGCGCTATCGACTGCCTGTCAGTGGCTCTGGCAGTTAGTCCATCTTTCTTAGCAGAGACAGCCTGCTCAGCCCAAACTAGACTGACAAGCTAATTATACCCATCTTCCCCTTCAATGACAAATGCTGCTCATCGGAAACCTTTCTAGAAATAAGCTTTCATTCTTTTCCCTTTTTCCTGAGCCAGACATAACGGATATCTCAAGGTGCAGATCACAGCTAAAACTCAGCTCACAGAGCTATTAGCTCTGAACATCTCACTTGAGCCAAAAAACCTAAGCATCTTATGTTATCAAACTGTATGTCATTCCCTGATGCTAGTTTTCAGGGATGAACAGGGGCCCGACCTGTCAGTCAGAGCAGGGCTGAGAGAGCCAAGCTGACTGAATTAGCCAACCTCTTCTTAACCATCAGCTGCATCTGACTCCAGTGATGATATTGAGGCTGAGGAAATACCTTCTGTGTTTTGTATAGCTGTTTCTGGGGTCATTTTGGAAATGCTTATTGCCAGGACTCATTTTAAGGAGGAGAGGTGAATAGTATCCCAGGGCACTTTGTATCTAAATGTTCCCTTGGCATTTAGTTGTGCAAATCACTCTTGTGTTTAAAATTTCTTTTGCATGCAATTTTAGTAGAGAGCTTTAGAGTAATGGCACCAATACTATCAGGGATTGCTTTGAAAAGTAGGCACCCTTACAGTTGGAACACTTAGAGGAGGCAAAAGAGAAGAAATGATGTGAATCCCTTGCTTCTGGATCATGCAGGGTAGTTTGTAAAATAAGACATACCCATATGCAGGGATGAAAAGTCTTTTCTCCAGCATGGGATAAAACCTGGATGTTACTTGTGTACACAAATGATGGAAAATATAACCAAAAGGCTATAACTCCCCTTTGGAAATGCCACCTGCTTATTTTCTTTTTGATTATTTTTACTCTATTTTGTGCAGTCCAAAATAGGTCAGAACAATGAGTACCCTTTAAAGAAACAAAAGGCACTTCAGGAAAGTGTATTGTCACTTAGTTGAGAGGAAAATCTAAAAGTTGTAAAATAAGTGTCTCCACTTGAATCCCAAGCAAAGCATAAACTCTCAAAATCTATACCTTTAGTATAAAATGACTACTCCCCCCAAACCTATCTCTTTTTCACACACACAGAATTTGGTAGCAGCATATTTAGAAAATTTATGTAGACACTAAATAAAGCTGAGTTCTGTCATATAACGGCAAAATATAGTAAGGACGTCAGGGTGAAAGACAGACTTTGAATACAGGTTTTTTTTTTTTCCTCCAGGATTATCACTGGGGCTCCGTGCCCACACTATGAATCCATCTTTTCCCTATTGTTGTTGTTGTTGTGGCTGCTGCTGTTGTTGGATAGGACAGAGAGAGACTGAGAGAGAAGGGGGGATAGAGAGGCAAAGAGAAAAATAAATACCTTCACACCTGCTTCACCACTTGCGAAGTGACCCCCCACACACACTTGTAGGTGGGAAGCGGTGGGCTAGAACCCTCCCTGCAGCGGTCCTTCTCACTATGTGCACTTTACCAAGGGCGCTACCACCGGGCCCCCTACCACCAGGATCCCTAGACACAATTTGCTTTGAGAAAGTTCTTATAAGGTTTTTGGGATTATGAGATTCCTATAACAGTATTAGATGGATTAAAATCCTTCATGTAATTTTATCATTATCTACATTTGTGGCTAAAATGATTGGTTTTGAATTGTTATTCTATGAGTTTAAACTGAATACACTTTCCGAAATTCTCTTTCCTACATAGTTCCAAATTAATATGGGCCTCTCGTTGATCAACAAAGATGCTTAAATAAGGTGGCAAGTGATTCTAGTTTGCTTTGAAATTTCATGAGATAAGGGACTTTAAGTGCTAATATTGATAGTTCTGAGTACACTTAGGTGTTTGATTACTTCAAATATAAGACTTCTTGGTGCAGTTCCTCATTAGTATAGTGGTATCCCTGCCTGTCATATGGGAGACCCAGGTTCAATTCCCCAATGAGGCAAGAGAATTCCTCGAGAGTTGGCTGGTAGTCAGTGGGTTAAGCACATGTGGAGTGAAGTGCAAGGACTGGTGTAAGGATCCCAGTTCAAGCCCCCAGCTCCCCACCTGCAGAAGTCGCTTCACAGGCGGTGAAGCAGGTCTGCAGGTGTCTATCTTTCTCTCCTCCCTCTATCTTTCCCTCTTCTCTCCATTTCTCTCTGTCCTAACAACGACATCAATAACAACAATAATAACTGTAACAACAATAAAAAAGCAACAAGGGCAACAAAAGGGAAAATAAATAAATATTTTTTAAAAACCTGTCTTGCTGTAAAACAGTCAGCCAGCACCATAATGCTTTTAGTTTCTCTGAATCTATTTCCTACCTCTGAAATACTTTGACTGTAAATATTTTACTATATTATTCAAAGCAATAATAAGTATAAAATGTGTTTAGATCTATATGTGATGATATAAGAATCAAGATACATACCTTGGGAATATGTTCAGCAGTAGAACACAGGACTTACATGTGTGAGGCCCTGGGTTTATCTCAATACTTGACACCACATATGTCACAGTTGAGCAGTATTTTGAGATTTTCTCTATCTCATTAAATAAATAAACTTTTTAAAAAAAATCAAATTATACTGAAAGTAAGTGCTACTAGAGTCCCTGGGGGAAATATAATTTGGTCCCGGATAGTCTTAAATTAATTTATTCAGTGGAGTGGGTCAGGCTTATTACCTGGTCTAACTTGATGAATCAAATAGACATTCACTCCTACTTTCATGGAGTTTTCAATATCTAGGACATTCAGACATTAGACCACACACAAGCATAATTTTGAGTACTACAGGAGGAAATAATTCCATACTCAGAGTTCATTTGTGAAATTTAATTTAAACTGAATGATCAAAAGGGGGTTCTTTGAAGAAGTTCCACTGAGAATAAGTCTTGAAGGATAAAATGGAAGCAGACAGACAGAAAGTAGTAGAAAGCATAATCCACACAGGGAAAGAACATGGCTTAAGTAATATATTTTGAGACAGGTTGGATCTGAATTTTATTTTGAAGAATAGGTGATATCTCAGTGGACACAAATAAATAATACTTAACATGAATTCATTTACTTCTTTACTAACCTTGGGATAATTCTTCCTCTTGCCAGGCTTTGAGTTCCTCTTCCATGACATAAACAGCTTCACCAGAATGATCCCTGAGGAGGAATTATGTCTATATGATTGAATATGTTCAACAAGATAAAAACAGCTTCAATTATATGGCCACACAACAATGTCATATAGGAACTGGAGGAAAAGTATGGTTTCTAGATCCACTGCCCATTAATTGAATGGGTTAAGATATTGTGAATACTTGAATGTATGATGGGGTGACAACTAGACCTGCCCAGCAGCACATATGATGCAGGTGTGTCTGTCTCTTTAGGAGGGTTTTGTGCTTATTTCCAGTGAGCTATTTCATTTGGTAAAAGAAAAGGTGTTCTTCTTTATTAAATCCCTTCTTCACAAAGAGGGAAGAGATAATTGAATACTAAACTGTGGATATTTTATACTATACATATTTATTTATTTACTATATATATATTTACAATATATATGTGCTTTTTCCTTCTGGTAAACTCCTTGGGAAAACTCACATAAATTTAACATGAAGCTTTAAAAATTGGCTCCTTTAAGCCACTCACTGCCTATAAATTGTGTGATGCTGAGGGCAGCTTTCTTAAGCCATTCTTTTCACTGAGTGTGCAGAGCTGCTAAAATAGGTGGGTTAGGAGAAAAGTTATTATGCAAGTCTCCACCCACCCCCACCAACCCCAGGCAGCCAAAATTTCTTTCTTGTGTTTCTCCCTCAAAATTTCTAGAAAAGGAAGAAATTAGGGCTTTTCTCAGGAGTTTCAACTAAACCAGTAAACCCCCCAAGGTATGGGAGTCTGCCACTGTGTCTGTGCTTTAAGGCAGGGAACCTGGCCCAAAGTAGGAAGTGATACTTCCAGTTGATGACCAAATTAACTTCAGGACAAGATGTGGTTTGATTTGAGCTGGTTAATGTGGAAATTGTGGAATGATAAGGAGATTCAGAATGTATTAAGAAAAATAGACTCTCGGTCAAACTGTAGACAAACTGAAGGACTGCTTCCTGGGGCTCTCAGGTGACCTTGACGTAGGTGACTATTCTATAATTCAAGGTCTGCAGGTAAAAATGGTCTCTAAGCTGGGAAAATGTCCTGTACAAAAAAAAGTGAACTTAACAAAATACCTTTCAAATCTATGTCTCAGACTTTTTGAAAAATTATAAAATGGAAATATTGACAAGACTATAGGATAGATAAAAGAAGTACATTTCCACACATTACCCACCCCCAGAGCTCCAATCCAATCTCCTCCCTTGATAGCTTCCCTATTTTTTATCCCATACATATTAAACTGATAATAAGTTCCAAAGTTCTAAAGTTCTTTTACATATATCATCCCATCTAAAATGATACAATTATAATTCTAATAACATAGTCATTATCTAGCATACACTTATATGATATCTAAGATAATATAGACCACAATGGCAGGTATTCCCCTTCACCATCACTGGTATAAGCAGTGTTTAATATTAAGAGTAAAGGAGATTTTAGATTATAAAAAAAATACAAGAACAGAACAATGTAAATTGGTTTATGGAAATTAACTCATAAGTTAAAGAAAATCATGCCTACTGTAATTTTGTGTCCTTATCCTTATGATATTGTATGATTTGATATTTTAAAGTTAATAATTTTTAAGTTCACAAATACGTACAAGCATTTCTTCTCTTTCTGAAACTCCTTTGACTTTTCTCTGAAAGTATTCTTTGACCAAAATTTAGCACACATGCAGATGGCATGCATATATCTTTCATCTTTAAGAATAATATTTTTTAGCCCTCTATCCTTGGGTTCTGGAAATTGTCCTCCGGGTAATTTTGATATGTCTATTGTGGAGGAAATCCCATACCTGACTGTTTACCTCTCTTTGGGATGACAGTGTAAGTGGAACGTTTATATCCAGCTAAGATCAGAAAGGCTAAAGTACTTAACTCCAGGGAAAGTCTGTGTTCAGTGGTTCTTTCTTCTTTGTAATTTGTGAATTTAAGACTACATTTGAATGGAAGAGAAAGATGGGCACACCCCCCCAGTCTTTCTTTTGTCAATAAGCTCACATCAGCTTGTCCAGGGCTCAGAGATAATATCTTCACACAGAACATTTGATGGAAAGGGTGGTTTGCTGTCTCCTCACTATGTCGCTTTAAGTTTCCAACATTTCTGAGATACATGTAAAATATTTTTCAGGTGATTGCCACTAGAGATCTAATTGAAGATGTATTTGTTTTTGGCTTCTAATTAATCAAGATAACATCTCTCTCAAGCATTAGACAGTAAAATCAATACCTCAGGCTGCTCACCGCCAGTTAGACTTACACACCAGTACCTGTTATTGGCAAATCAGTGATGTATTTAGCCATGTTGCACTCTATCATTTTATAATGTCTGACCAATGTGACTGGAGGATGTGGAGAGAGGACAATTTCTGTCCCCAGAACTTTAATGGGATTTTTACAGCATCTATAGTCCTGTCCCACTCCTTCTCATGCTTAAAACTGGGATGATGATTCTTCTCCCTGTTTCTGACTGGGATGACCACTCTGGCATCAGGAGGGATGCCAGTACTCTAGGGCATGAGACACAAAGGAAGAGAAGGATGCTGGATGAAGTAGTAGGGCAGCAACAATAAGATATGCTAGTATGTATTGAGTTCCTTCTATTGACAAACAACAGTGGCCAGGGGTGAAGATTCTGTATATTTGAAAGCTGTACTTTTAAAATGAAGGGGTGGGGGATACTTAGAGAAGAGGAGGGGAGGAGGAAGGAGAGGCTCTTTTGTGCAACTGGCATGTAAAAGATGTCTGAGGTCCAGATGGGAAGGGGGATGAATTTCTGATGGATTCACAGTAGAATTTGTGTAAGTACTACTTTAATTTTTTTATTTATAAAAAGGAAACATTGACAAAACCATAGAATAAGAGGGATACAATTTCACACAATTCCCACCACCAGACCTCTGTATCCCTCCTCCTGGTCCCAAGCTAGAATGCCAAGGACATGATATGTTTTAGCACATGCTTAGGTGCCTGATACTGAGGTATAGTGCCCCAAGTAAAAGGATAAATCAAAAGACTCACTTAGTTCCTACGTATAACCTTGTTCAGTTGTTCAAGTTCTCCATCTATATGATGTCTCTTTAGTTGGCTGTCTTAAGTTTCATTCATTCCATATTTTCATCTAATGTATAAGTATTCTGTGAATAGATAATATTGAAGACATGATGAATTCTAGATGACCAGGTATCTGAACAAGACCCTCTTACTATGACAAGGAAGGGGTATGGGGAAGTGGTCAGGTGATAGAGGTTGAATAAAGAGGCCTGTCAGTGTTGGGGTGGGTGGGTGGTTGGCAGTGCACCTGGTAGAGCACAAATATTACAATGCTCAAGGAGCTGGGTTCGAGCCCCCAGTCCCCGTCTGCAGAGGGAAAGCTTTGCAAGTGGTGAAGCTGTGCTCAGGTGTCTCTCTCTCTCTCTCCCCCTCTCTATCTTCCCTTTCCCTCTTGATTTCTGGCTGTTTCTATCAAATAAATAAATAAAGATGAAAAACAAAAAAGGTCTATTGAGCAGCGAGGTGCAAAGCATTTAGCCTTTATCTTCAGACAGGCATACTTTCCTAGCTGATCTTTTCCTAGAGAGCTATCTGTGATTTCCTGAGGCTTCTGCCTCTATACTCTGTGCTTGGAAGTCCTCCTTTTTTACCACAGGTTACAGTGAGAGAATCTCACCTTAATCTTCTACAAATGACTTCCTCTCAATTCCTTCATAGTCAAGCATCACACTCGTCCACACAGGTCATCCTGCCAAGGACATCTACTTTGGTGTGGAAGTTCAGTTTCAGGTAGCATTCAGCTATAAGAGTAAGTGAGCATGTTATTCTAAAAGAAAAAGGAAAGAAAAAAAAAAAAGCTAAGGAGAACTGAATTGATAATATTATCTGGAATTCCTGTTACTGAAAGGACCACAATTTTGTAACTACTATGTTTTAGGCAAATGGTGAAGACGGTAATAACAATATTTGAGGGTGAGTGTCACTGGGCCTTTGCACATGAACAATAATTCCACTGCTTTAGAGAAACAGTTCATTCTTTTTTTTTTTTTTTCATTTCAGGAAGAGGGAGAAAGAGAGGGGCAGAGGAAAAGGGGGAAGGGGAGAAGGAGAGGTGTTAGGGGAGAGGAAAATAGGGAAGGGAAGAGGGAGAGTGAGAGAGGGAGGGGTTGGGGGAAGGGAGACAAAGAGACACCACAGCATTGATCTACCATTATCCATGGAGTTTCCCCTAGTGCTGTGCATGGTACTTCTGTGTGGTACTGGGGCTCAACCTGAGTACCTATGCATGGCAACTGATGTACTCAGTCAAATTAGTATTTGCCAGTCTCACTATCATTATTATGAATATGATGATGTTGCAATGTAGGTAACTCTTTAAGGCTCCTTTTAATACCCTTATTCTCAAGCAAACAGCCTTAGGCCATACAACATTTGAACTTGAATAAGTCTGACTCCAAAACTTGTGCTCCTTCTATTTATACTGCCTTAGCTATGAAGAGGCATTTCAAATTTTGAGACATTTTCCAACTTTTTTCCCTCAAAACTCAGCTTCTTTTCCAGATCTCATGATGTTCATAGCTTGTGGTCCTCTACTGAAAAGCAATACTTAGAAAATCAGGACCTACCGGAAGTAAAATTTTAGGAATCCCATGTTCAGAAATACAAATAGAACCTACGCTTTTGCGATTTAAATGGTGATAGTAGACATGTGTACAAACCTACTTCAAGGGAAAGCATCATTAGTATGTGAAGGGATGTGTGTGTGTGTATGTGTGACATTAATGATGGCCTTCTATTGATACAGCTTCTGATAAAAAGGCCCCAGCTCAGTGCCCATAGTAAATTGTATTGTAGACAAAATAGGCAACTTCCCTTTCAGTTTTCAAGGCATAATACCATCACAGTCCATTCATATTACACAAATGGCAAGATTTCACTATTTTTAGGGCTGGGCAATGCTCTTTTCTGACTTTATTTATATAATATGCCCCATTTGTGTTTTGAAAATCCATTTATCTGCCAATGGAAACTTATTTCCAAATCTTGGGTTATTATGACTAGTGCTGCAATGAACATTAGGACATTTATAGCTTTTCAAATTAGTCTTTTCATGCTTCAGTCAAATATGCAGAAGTAGAATTGTAATATGTTTATTCAATTCTCAATTATTTGAGGGTCCTCCTTACGTTTTCCTTATGGTTTCAGCAGTATTCCCATAAGTAGAGCATGTACATTTCCCTAATAGTAAGATGATGATCTTTTTATATACCTATTGGTTATCTGTATGTCTTCTTTGGATAATTGGGGGAAGAGAAGACAACATAATGATTATGCAAAGAGACACTCATGCCTGAAGCTCCACCATTCTAGGTTCAATTCCCCCCTCCAAACCCCACAACACCATGAGCCAGAACTTGGCAGTGCTCTGGGGGAAAAAAAAAGTGTTCATTCAAATCCTCTATTTTTCTTTGCTGTTTTGTTTTTTTGCTTGCAAGTTTATTCTTTTTGAACAAAGAACTGCTCAACTCTGGCTTAAAGTGATGTTGCAGATTGGACCTGGGCCCTCTGGGGCCTCAGACATGAGAGCCTGTT
The DNA here is from genome assembly GCF_950295315.1 of Erinaceus europaeus. NCBI lineage: Eukaryota > Metazoa > Chordata > Mammalia > Eulipotyphla > Erinaceidae > Erinaceus > Erinaceus europaeus. The sequence continues at coordinate 28,352,979 of NC_080162.1, forward strand.
GCATAAACTGCTATGATATCTCTCTAATGCTCATCCATTTCCTTCTGTCCTTCCTTCCTTCCTTCCCTCCTCCTTCCTTCCCTCCTCCTTCCTTCCTTTCCTCTAGGACCTTGAACACTTTGTAGATGTTTGATTTCATTGCTTATAGGTCATTTTTCTTTCATACATACATATATATGATATATATATATAGATATACATATATATTCACATACATATACACACACTAATATATATATATATATATGGAGAGAGAGAGAGAGCATTGCAACATAAATTCACCATGTGCCAGTGGAATCTTCTATGTGGTTCCAGGGTTTGAACCTGGGCTGCACAAATGGCAAGGCAAGCATGCAACTTAATTAGCTATTTCTCTGTTTCTCCAAATTTCATATAATATTTTATTCTCTCTCTTTCATTTTAAAAATTGCATGTTTGTTTGTTTTATCTTGGTCATTCACTCCATGTTGGATGTATGATTTGCATATATGTGCCCAGTCAATAGGTTGCCTTTTTGTTTTAATGATGCGTTCTTTCACTATATATGACTTCTGAATTTGCTGTAGCCCCATTTATTTTTATTTTTTTAATTCTAACTCTTCTTTAATATTTATTTATTTATTCCCTTTTGTTGTCCTTGTTGTTTTATTGTTATAGTTATTATTGTTGTCGTCATTGTTGGATAGGACAGAGAGAAATGGAGAGAGGAAGGGAAGACACCTGCAGAACTGCTTCACTGCCTGCAAAGCAAACCCTCTGCAGGTGGGGAGCCGTGGGCTCGAACCAGGATACTTACGACAGCTTTTTTTTTTTTCTGTGTCTTCATTGTTGTTGTTGGATAGCACAGAGAGAAATTGAGAGAGATTGAGGAGAAAGAGAGGGGGATAGAAAGACACCTGCAGACCTGTTTCACTACTTGTGAAGTGACCCCCCTGCAGGTAGGGAACCAGGATCCTTGTGCGGGTCCTTACACTTCACACTGTGTGCGCTTAACCTGGTGTGCTACTGCCCGACGCCTGCTTTATTATTTTTTTTTTGTGTCCATGAGAGTAGGCATGTGCAGGGTCTACTACTAATTTTTGTTATTGTTAAATTTTTATTTTTGCTGCTTGGTTTATCACTGGGGCTTGGTGCCTGTGTGAGAACTCTACTACTCTTGACGCCTGTCCACTCTCCTTTTTCTTACAAAGATAGAGGAAAATAGAGATCTTGGAGAAAGAGAAAGAGAGAGAGACAGTGAGGCTGGTTAGTGGCACACCTGGCTGAGCTCACACATTAGTTCACAAGGACCCAGGTTCAAACCCCCAGTACGTACCTGCAGGGGGAAAGCTTCGCAAGTGATGAAGCTGGGCTGCAGGTGTCTCTCTATCTCTCTTCCTCTCTATCTCTCCCTTCCTCTCAATTTCTGCCTGTCTCTATCCAATAAGTAAATAAAAGACAATGAAAATTAAAATTAAAAGAGAGAGAGACACCTCTACAGCACTGCTTAACCACTTATAAAGCTTCCTCTCATAGATGGGGATTGAATCTGGGTCATATACATGGTAGCATGTGTGCTCTACTGGGTGTGCCTCCACTCAGCCCCTCTCACGTTCCTTCTACACTGCCATCTCCCAAATACCTTCTACCAAGGCACTCCCCTCTGAATGCATTATTTTCATTCTCCAGATGAATATTGTCCTAAACTATATAGTCTGTCCCATCTGAATGAATGCCCTGTATTAATCACAATATGCAGCTCAATGTATTGCACATAGGCTTGTGGGAATGAATCCAGGTTTTGATTAATAACCTGGTGTCTAGCCTTGATGTCAGATCTCACCCTTAATGTATTACGATGTAAACATACATTGTGGGTTGAGAAACTGCTTACCCACACAGGAAGTTGTTTGGCTGACATTTAATTTTACCACTTGTCAAAACCATGATATGAGAAATAAGCTATCTTTTGACAGGAAATGCTCTAAAACCTATCAGAGATTTGTTGGTGATACACTCACTTTTGCAGGGCATCTTGTCATTATTTTGCAGCCCGACATTCATACTTCGTGTCTTATTGGTTTGAATCCCTCAATAATAGTCACCAAAATCAAAGGTGGCTTTGTCCTAAACTTAGACTGTCTAAGTGTCTCTGACTGGTATTTTCCTGTGGTATCCCATTCCCTTGCTGTGCTGTTTTCCTTTGGGCTTTTTTGATGGTGGTGCTGGGAAAGTTAAGGAGACATAAAAGATTGGCCCTTCCTACTCTAGTCCAGGCCATACCCATTTCCACTGTTCCTATTCAGCCTCCATAATCATTCATTCATTCACTTAATAAATAATGGCTGAATATCCATTATGTACTAGTCACCTTGCTTGACTGATAGATATTGATATTATAATTGATGTTGTCCTAGAATTCATAAATGTTAGGCTTTATTGGGGGGGGAGTAATCTGCATATGAAAAAGTGTGCAAGTTTTGAGTCATCTCTGATGACTAAAAGCACGAATGGATCAACTATTAGGGTTCTAAATAAAAACTACTAGGGTTCTGAAAAAGTAAGCAGAGAAAGGGACAGGGTGGTGGCACAAACGGTAGAGTGCATGTATCATCATGTGCAAGGACCTGAGTTCAAGGCCTTGGTCCCCATCTGCAAGGGGAGAGCTTCATGAATGGTGAAGCAGTGCTATATATCTTGGTTTCTCTCTATATATATCTATCTCTCTCTTTCTTAACACTCTCTTTCCCTCTCAATTTCTCTCTGTTTCTACTCTATAAAATTAGGGCCACGTGGTAGTGCACTTGGTTGAGTATACTCATACATGTTACAGTGTGCAAGGACCCAGATTTAAGCCCCGAGTTTTCCCCTGAAGGGAGTGGTGAAACAGAATTGCAGGCCTCTCTCTCTCTGTGTCACTAGTGAATAACAAATATAATAAAGTGAGTTAAAAAGTAGAAAATTGTTACATACAGGGGCTGCAAATTACACAGCATAGCTGATCTGTAGTGAGGCTATTGATCAAAATAGAAACAAAGAGAGATAGAGATGAGGACTAATGCCTCTACTTCAATTGGTGCTAAAGTTAGGGGTTCTAAGGGCTTCATGGGTTTACTTTTCATTGGCAAATTCAGAACACAAAACTTGATATTTAAAATGGGGAAACAGAGAAAAGAAGGAAAAGAGTAAAGACACAAGTCAGTTTCAGCTGCTCAGCTGTATAAGTTTACCAGGACCTACCCTGCCCTGATGAGACCAAAAATATTCATGAAAGACACTGTTAAGAAATATTTACAGTATTATTTTTGTTTACACAGATTATTGATAGTAAGATACAAATAAGGGTACTTAGTTATGGATAGTAGGACTATTCTGATTAGTTCAAGAGGAAAAGGAATTCTTTGTGTCACTGAATAGCTGGAAGAGCCAGAGAAGCACTTTGAAGCTTATTCAGGAAAATTAGTTTCATGCATGATGGATGAAATTAGTAGGAACGTTATTGCCACTTGCCCCCAAAATTTGCAGCTTACATAGAACTCTACTCATAAGTCAGAACATGCCACTAGTGATTCAGTATCTGGCATCTTCTACCTTTTATTCCCTAACCTATTTCTATGAATTCCCAATTCCTGAATGAGAGCTTCATGCAGAGAAATCTGATCACTGAAGCTAGGCTACCACATGCCTATGCTACAAAGGAAACTCGTGTCATCTAATGTAGTCATAGGTGGAATATTGAAAGTTTAAGAAAGGTGTTCAAATGTGATGAACAGTCCAAATGACAAAAAAGCACTATTTATGCTTAGGAGGCTAGAGATAGAATATTTAATTTTCTCTGGTATCAGCCTAAGATACTGGCCTCAATCGAAGGCCCCCTCTTTTCATAAGCCAATCCTTGAGAAAGATCCTCTAATTCACTTTTTATATCTTAAAATGTTCTGTCTCCCTAACCTTTTCTTATTTTGTTTTGTTTCATTTTATTAGTGATTTAATATTGGTTTACAAAATCACAGAGGTATAATTCTATACCATTCTCACCACCAGAATTCTGTATCTCCATTCCCTCCATTGGAAGCTGCAATGGTTCTCCCAAAGTCACAGATATAGACTAATAATTATTTCTACAACTATCTGTGTATCTATATTCTTTCCCATTTTTCTATGGTCACCATTTTTAAGACCTGAGTAGCATCCCATTGTGTATATATACCACAACTTGCTCAGCCATTCATCTGTTGTTGGACACCTGGTTTGCTTCTAGGCTTTGGTTATTACAAATTGTGCTGCTATGAACATAGGCATACACAAATCTTTATGGATGGGTGTGTTGGGTTCCTTAGGATATATGCCCATGAGAGGAACTGCAGGGTCATAGGGTAGGTCTACTTCTAGTCTTCTGAGAAAAAACATTAGCTATGAGATTCTCCCCATGTCGGGACATTGTGAGGATGTGGTTGAGCTTGGCATGGCTTGACTTGAGGGGACATCCATCCTCTCATCTTATCAGACTCCCTGCCTCACTAAGTACTCTGCATTCCTGATATTATGGCCTGCTCCCTTATTATCTACATAATTATTGTTTTGCCTGAAAGATCCCCACCCATTCTGTTCCTTTGCTCTATCTTCTTTCTACCCTCAAGACCCTCCCTTCCTGCAGGGTGTTATTAATCCTACCAGTTAAAACCCTTGTAACAATTGCTAAGGAAGTCCCTACCTTTTCATCCCCTTTTGCTTTTCTCCGCCCCTTTCCTAGCCATTTCCCTTTCCAACTTGCCACTTCTGGGTCTGACCTTTAAAGCCTTGGCTCTCTGATCAATAAAGAATCAGACTACCTCGTCAACATGAGCTCTGTTCATGAGTCATTTCCCTCATGTCACTGAGTGAGTGGCAGCCCAGGCTGGCTCCGGTCATGTTCTCTCCAACCTAGAGATTAAGCACCTGGGAAGAGGCACTCCCACGCTAGCCCAGCATCCCCAGATACAGAGAAGTCTCCACTTTTTCCAAGTGATTCACAGAACAAGAAGCTGCTCTGGGTAATGTACCATGGAATATGAATGAACTCAGACAAATGCAGAAGGTGCTTTTGCCATTTTACTGAAAATAAATAAACAAATAAATATGTACATAAATAAATAAATAAATCACTTTCCTCCTCTCCCTTTGCCCAATCCACTTGTCTGACATGGTTCACTGACTATAGTTCTTCCTTCTCATTGGTTACTGGTAAACAATGCTTTATATACCAGAATTTTGTTCTTTACTAGGAAACTAGATAAATTAATCAGTAATTTTCCAAGTGTCATGACATATAGCTAATTCATGCCTTACTATACACAAGGCATACTCCTGAAATATAGTTTGTGATCTAAGTTGGAATATTCTGACAGTATCTTTTCAGTAGATTTAGCTTTTTGTGTTTGTTTAGTTTATGATTGTGTTTTAATTCTTTTTGTCTTTCAAAACATATTTTATAAATAATAAATAAATAATACACAATTATCATTCTTATTTCTCCTGCCCAAACATGTGATCAAACTTTCAAGGATCCCTGGGTACATATGCATGATGCATGTATATACACATCTACCAGTAAGTGCTTATTTACAAATAATTTTGCATTTTTTTGAAGTTCTGTGTTAGAAAAGATCCCTTTCTTAGTAAAAAACATGCATTACCATGTGTGAGGACCTGGGTCCAAGTCCCTGGTCTGCATTTTCAATGGGGGGGTTGGGGTTTCATGAATGGTGAAGTAGTGCTGTAGGCATTTGTTTCTGTCCTTCTCTGTCTTCCAGTTCTTTCTCAAATCTTCCTTGTCCCTATACAGGAAATACATATGGTGTTGAGAGGTGGAGAAAGGAACAACAACAACAAAAAAGAATGGACACAGGGAGCAGTGGATTTGTCACACAGGTACTGAGCCCCAGTGAGATCCCTGGTGGCAATTAAAAAAAAAGAAGAAAGATAGAAAGAAAAAAGAAAGAGAGAGTAGAGAAAGAGAGAAGCGGAAGGAATGTAGAAGGAGGAAAGAGTACATTTTAATCACTATCTGTCTATGGTAGAAGCTACAGCATTAAGATAGCTGTCACATTGCCTCACCTCTTTTCTTGAGGACATCATTTATATTAAATTAGGGAATTACTCAAAGCATTATTGGGGAAATGATACAATTCAATCTATAACAGTAGTTTTTAAAGCTCAGTAGCTAGAATAGCTCATTAAAATGATGACTTTTAATATATTTTTAATCACATATTATCCTTGGATATGTTATTTTCTTTAAATACAATATGGTTTGATATAAAATAAGCACCCAGATTTCTTTTCATTTTCTGTTTTACTGCCAACATGGTTATCACCACTACAGGTGAACATTTCCCCCCCTTTTTTTTCTTTCTATTTTATTTGATAGGACAGAGAGAAATTAAGAGGGGTGGGAGAGATAGAGAGGAAGCAAGAAAAATAGATAGTGGCAGACCTGCTTCACTCATGAGGTCTCCCTCAACATATCCCCCCACCCTTGTAAGTGGAAACTGGGATCATGAACTCCAGTCCTTGTACATGGTGGCATATGTACTCATCCAGGTGCACCACCAACCACCCTCTCCACCTTTCTTTTGGTAGATTTGGCAAGACATATCCATTTTCATACTTTAATCTACCTTATACCATACTAGACTATTGGCATTTAGAGAGGCAAATAGTCATCCCAAATTTGATTTTTTATTTTATCTGAGGAAACCAGACTCAAGTTGTATATGCCAATGACTTTTTAATAAAAAAATTTGTTTTGATTTTTAATGAATGCACTTATAGTCTTTATGTTGTATATGAATGCTTAACTATGAGCCAGTATGTTAAGAACTATTAAATAAATGCATTCCTTGTTAGTAGACTGCAAGACTGGGCTAAAGATTATAATACACCTGCCTCCATCCATCATGTCTTAATGCCAGTTTAACCATCACTCTTGGAATGAAGTTAATTGAATTGCGCTCTCCCACCAGATGAACTTGGTTACCACCTGTTACTTTGTCTAGAGAGGCCTAGTCATAGATTTTCATTTAGTAGAAATATTTGACTTTAGCAATCTGTTAAAAGAGTAATATTTCAAAATAGTTCAACAAAGCGATACTTATGAAACTATTTGCACAATGTTGCAAAAAGTCTAGCTCTCGTCTTCCGTTATAAATCACGCTCCAGTTGGGCCAGAAGGGTGGGTTTGCCAAATATTGAGTTCCTATAGGATCTGCTGTAGATCATTATATTAAAGGAAGTCATCAGAATTACTGGTGAGAGAAGATGCTGGCAATATAAAGGTCACACTCAGAAATATGGAAAAGAACTGTAAGATTGATGCAGAGACAAAAGAGAGCAAGAAAACACACTAGCACCATGTGACCTACCTTTCATCCCCCTTGAGACCCAGCTGCAGCTTGCCCACTTTGGATGGCTGATCCTATGCTATTTCGGTTTAGTAAAGTCACTTGGTCAGGAAAGGATGTTTTTTTAAGTTTTCTGAACACTTCCCGCTGGCTCTGTCCATTTGTAGTTACCATTCTAGAATCAGAACCTGACAAGGATTGGAATTGACATATACCAAACTCTGCATGTCCTGAAGCCAGCCTCAATGGCTCTGCCACTGTCACATCAGGCTTCATCACTCCTGACCATTCAGTGCCTGCACCCATGACACCTGTCAGAAACTTTCAAGTGTCTGTTTGTTTCTTCATCAAGATCCCTTGTGCAGGCCAAACAAGGAAGAGATGACATTTGGGATGAGGGAGAATTGGATAGTGCTTTCCTCCTTCTGCCTCCTCCAACTGTCAGTTTAAGTTTTCTCTCAACATGTCAAAGTCTAGGTCCAGTTGGTTTGTCATTTAGAAATGCAAGCAGTGGTAACCAGGTTTGAAAACAAAGCAGGAGAAAGAAAAACTTGGGCATATCTCCTCAGAGAACAATGTGTCATGAGGAAATTAAAAAAATGAAAGAGGCATTGCATAAGGCTATCTCTGCCCTTTGGAAATATGTTGCTTTGGAAGATGGGTGGATTCACACATGTCATCTATACACATGGATTATTTTCCATTCTTTCTCTCTTTCCACTAAAGTGGAATAATTTGGCAAGTGGGTTATCCAAAAGAGCAGAGTCTTCTCAGTGGGAGGTTTTAGTCAACTATTGTTTTCTTTTTCTTTCTTTAATAACACTTACATTTTAATAATGGAAGAGGGACAACAATGTGGTCTCAATTAAAGTCAGATCCACAGGGTCACACACTCTGTATGGTCATATGTCTGTAATAATATTACTTATATAATTTGAATAAAAACATAAATGGGGAAATGGGGAGTCGGGTGGTAGTGCAGAGGGTTAAGCACACATGACGCAAAGCACAAGGATCCTGGTTCAAGCCCCCGGCTCCCCCCTGCAGGGGAGTCACTTCAGAGCTGGTGAAGCAGGTCTGCAGGTGTCTATCTTTCTCTCTCTCTCTCTGTCTTCCTCTCCTCTCTCCATCTCTCTTTGTCCTATCCAATAACAACAACATCAATAACTACAAAAAAAGGCAACAAAAGGGAAAATAAATAAATAAACATCAAAATTTAAATAAATAAACGGGGAAATGATGCTACTTGCACAGCCAAGTTTTTCCAAGCAGCTTTAACAGATAGTACCAGAGATTTTTGTTAGCCTTTTTTTCTTTGTATTTATTTATTTATTTTCCATTTTGTTGCCCTTATTGTTGTACTTGTTGTTGTTGATGTCATCGTTGTTAACTAGGACAGAGAGAAATGGAAAGAGGAGGGGAAGAGAAAGGATAAAAATAGACACCTGCAGACCTGCTTCACTGCCTGTAAAGCAACTCCCCTGCAGGTGAGGAGCCGGAGGGGTGGGGGGGGGCTCTAACCGGGATCCTTTCTCTGGTCCTTGCGCTTTGCAGCACGTGTGCTTAACCGCTCCTTAACCGCCCGACTCCCTTTGTTAGCCTTTTATCAGGACAGAATATGTGGTTTTGCTTTCCCTTTAGTCTATCTGATCTATTGTAACATTCCAAACATGTCTCACAGAGTTAAACTGTGTCACTCTACTGCACCATATTCTAGTACTTTAAAAGTGTACTTAAATTCTGGCTCTTGTAACCCAAATGTCACCAAGCCTCCTATGTTGTTTTCTATTTTATTTCACTCACTCACAATAAGTATTTCTATGTATTCATGGAACTAATAAACTGCACCAAAGCAGGATATTCAAATGGGGCTGACAGAGCTGGCTTTTTGTTGGGCAACATCTTATATAGGTAACCCTCTAGAGATTGCTAAACTCTCTTGTGAGGGCTATGTGGACTGATAAAGAAAATATTATGCTGGCCCAGGGGACAGACATGGTGTCAGAAATCAATTCTGTCCCCCAGTTCTCTTCAAATAACCATTTTGTGCTTTTGTCCCTGTCTATAGGATGAGAAAATAGAATCTTGAGATTCTTTAGACAAATCAGAAATAAGATAAATTATTATAAAATGATTTGAAGAATAATGCTATTGTAATACCCCCCAGAAGGGGGATTACTAGTACAAATCTGTTACTGGGGTTTTGTGACCTGACTTTTCCTCAGTAATCACATACAAGAAGCAAATGGACAGGGAAGCTATGCTTATGTCAATGTGCCAACTCACCTCTGGAAGGCAAAGAAGTAGAGACAGGCTACTCAAATAGGGAGATTGTAAGTGGTGCTGTGTATACTGGAAGCATTCTAGACTGCCATAGAAGATTTCAAATACCTTATGCAAGACAGAACTAACTTTTAGTACTCAGAAACTAACAGAATGTCATGACAGTAGATAGAAGTGGGTAAATGCCCCATAAGGGCAAAAAGAAAATTGAAACATAAAGGCAAATTAATCTATATTTCTTAATGCCCCTTTCCCATCCTGAAGAGCAGGATGAAAGAACATGTCAGCAGTAATGTTTGTATTTTTGGGGTGGTGTTTTGCTCCTCTCAGCTCACACTCAAGACAACACAGGTTGGAGGATAGGGACTTCAGGGAGAGAAATTCAAATCATATAGCAGACATTTCTCTCATACTTATATGCTTAGTGTAAAGTAACAGTAGTCTGTAATTTACAGAGTATGTGGGTCCAAGGAGAGAGAAGATGGCATGCTGGGGACAATGTGAAGAGTTCTCAGGAAGATATCTGAACCATCAGATCCTCAGAGGAAAACTTACAAGTCTAAGGACAAACATGGGGGGCTTTTTTGTGAACAGGTAGGTCCCCTTAACAGAGGAACCTGCACGCACATAAATCAACTTCATCTGACATGGGAAATTAGATTCCAGCCTTTGTGTATGCAGTTATGTCCTACTCTTTTCTTTCTGCACATCTATCTCTCTGCAGGTGATAGAATTTACATTTTGTTCTGGTTGCCACAAAATAGGTAGAATCACGGGAATAAAGTGCCTTCATGGTGCAACCAGCAAAGAAGCTATATAATCTTGGTCAGAGACACTCCATATACTTAAATTTAATTTATTAACAAAAGGCTAAAATGTGTGTCCCTGTACAACTTCTTAATTTATAATTATATATATATTAATTTTTCAGAGGGGTTATTTTAAATATCTATAGGAGATTATTTCTGTTACAAATCACACATGTCCTTTCTATGGACATTTCTGTGGGGAGGTAGAAATAAAACTGTGAGAAGCATTGACCCTTGAAGAATTCTTCCCTTGATCTTAGTAGGAACTGAACTAAATATTTTCAAACAAGGATAGAGCTTATGCCAATAGCTAAAAATAAAACTTACTATACATAGCTATAAATTTGTGAGCTTACTTCTAAAAAGCAAACATAGACATATATAATGAAGGGAGCTATGCATAAAGATAGATATGCTACATGTAGAGAAAATTAGGGCTTCCCAATAATCTCTGTGATTATGTATGTAAACATCAGCCAGAATATTAAATATAGAGATTGGAATCTCAACCTATTGTGCCCTGGTAGAAACATGCCTAGAATTCTAAGGCCAAATTGAACATGACACTTTGGGTAGGAGACAGAAAAAAAGAAAGAGAAAGAAAGAAAGAAAGGGAGGAAGGAAGGAAAGGAGAAAGAAAGAAAAACTAAAGCAAACTCACATCAAGAAGATGTGAGTGAAGAATATAGTTATACTCTCAGAGAAAAGAGACACAGGCATAATAGATATTTTAAAATATCCAAGTGTTGATTATAGAGATCTTTTATGTGACTATAAGAAGCATAATTAGTGATGAAATGTAAGTTTGATAACAACTAAATTGAAATTTTAAAAAAAGTGTTCACAACATAGTGAGCTCTTTGTCATTATAACGCAGGTAGAATTAATATGAACTGAATTCATATGAATTATTTATATATATATATATATATATATATATGCAGGTTTGATATGATGAAAAACATCATAGAAACAACTCAGTCAATATGTTTTTTGCCTAGTCTTGAACAGTTAGAAATATCTAACTCTGAATGTGGGTTATCTTCTCTTTTTTTCCTTACTAGTTCATTCAAGAGACATACCCTAGTGCCTTTCACTCGGGTACCTGATGAATATATAATGAGAAAATAATAAGTATTCAATACTTTTGACAGTGGTAATGATATGCTCAATAACATTTTATTTGTTTACTATTAAGAAAAGCATGCTAGGTACTAGCAGTTTATTTTTTATATTTCTTATTAATATAAGCAATTCTTCCCAATTTAATGTTTCCCCTTTATACTCTTTATGTAAGACTTAAACACAGTGTACCTTGAGGCATGTCTCAGTTTGAAAAGGGACAGTATAGTTTACATTTTGCAAAGGATGCTCACATAATTATTTCTTTATAATTCTCAAAATGACTCCATGAGAATGACATTTTATAAATGAGGAAGCAAGACTCAAAGGTAAAGATTTGCTTAAGGACACAAAGCTAGTAAATATTGAGTTGTTGGAAAAGTCATGGCACATTTTCCATAGAAAACCAGAAAAATACACGACGACTTTCTCAGTGACCCAATAGTAGGGTCAGAATCAAGGACAAGATCCATTCTAAGTCACATTCTCTTTCCACTCTATTTCAGAAGCATCCAACAGAAGTCCAGTGTGAAAAGGAGAAAGTTTATGCGCTTCCATCTTGGTTAAGCTGATCAGACCCATCTGTCCCTTACTTCCCCTTGCGTCTCTTTTATTAGCATCCTGCTTTCAGTAAAGTTAACTGCTCACAGAGGATATGAGTTGGTTTGCCTGGATGCTAAGCTGATGGTGATGCTATGTGAATGTGGCCACAACATAACTTGTCTTTATAAATATACGTTCCTTGCAGGCTTGTGAACCTATTTGCTTGAAATCTGAGTCCATCTGGCAGGGAGACAGAGATAGGGCAGTTGTAAATTGGCACAGTTACCTTAGGCTAGTCCACCGCAAGACACTTCACTTAAAAGAGTGCTGGAAACTGGTTCAAAGGTTTAATACCAGGACTGCTGGCAGCTCCCACCTTGTGACCTGAGATTGCAAGGTGATCTGTGAATAAAGGCTCTGAAATAACAGCAAGACATCCTCTGAAGGTATGTTTTCTGCTTTTTAAGTACTTTGGAGAAGGTATGCCTATTAAATATGTTCAATATTCTTCTTTCCTATGTAACCACATTTTCTCACTGTTTATTTCCCCTTAAGAAAAGAGCTAAAAGGTAACATGCTCTCCTAATATTAGATGAAGTTTCCCTACATTGACTCATTGAGTAAACATAAGCACTTATGATGCTTGATGCACAACTAAGTTTTGCAAATATAAAATGGAAAGTCAATACTGCTTTATGATCAATGAGTTACAGCTAGTGGGAAAGAGAACAATTAGACCAGTCAGAAAAATGAAGGATTATTTGTGTTAGTACTACTGAGTTATTTTCAAGATGCTGAGAAATTGACAGGAGCAGGAGAATAAAAGTGATAATCTATGTTAGCAAAATTATCCCAAGCTAAATGAGAGTAGGCCTACAAAAGACTCATCAGTTAAATTCATGAAAGTAAACCAACATTTACATAATACTAATGTATTTTTTCATAACAATTGTCTTAGACTGACTTCCAAGAAAAAGCTTGCAATGGACATTTTTGGAAGAAAAGCTTCCTTCTCCCCTCATAAGGTATTATATTGTTATTTAAGTGATACTGATTGTATAACATGGAACAAAGTAATCTTATCTTAATGTTTTGTGCTCCCCCCTGGATTTTATAGCTGTCTTTATATTATACTTTCTTTTTTTTTTTTTATCTAGGTAACATTGGTTTGCAATGTAAGTTTCAAATCTAGTTTCCATCCATCACCATACAACTAAATTCCTTTCCCCATTTGACCCGCCTTCCAAACACACTGTAACTGTGGTCACCTTCAACATGTTCTAAGAGCTTGTTTTGTTTGCTCATTTCCTTTTTTAAAGTATCCCACATTTGTGTTAAAGCATATAGTATTTGTCTTTTTATAAAACACTTAAATATTTATTTATATACAGAATGTACAAGTTATTGTTCTGTCATATACAGTGCTGGGGATAGAAATCACAGCATTATGCTGGCAAAGCATGTGTTATACCTGTTGAATCCCCCACCATTGTAATGATAGTATTTATCCTTTTTTTTTCATTTGACTCATTTCAGTTGTCATGATAACCTTTATATCATGGTTTCACAAAAGGTACAATTTCATTCTTTTTTAAGCCTATGTACTATTCCAGCAGGTGGATGCAATAGTCACATTTTTTTACCCATCTGTCTACAAATCAACACAGCAGTTATTCCATATTTTGAACATCTAAAAGTTTCTTCAATGTTTAGTATCTTTAGTATTTCCATGCACATTTAAGGATATTTTTCTTCATCTGTGAAAAATACTATTGGTATTTTGATGAGGATTACCCTGAGTATGTACACTGCACTAGTATACAAATATAACCATTTGAGTACTAGTCTCCCTATCCATGAGTATGGCATGTATTTTCCATTTTTTGATGTCTTCTTTTTCTTTTAACCATAATTTATAGTTTTCATTATGGAGGTCTTTTGTTACTTTCCTTCAGTCTATTCCTAGGAATTATTTTTTTCTTTAGCATAATATGAATCGAGATTAAATTTTCTTTTCTTTCGGCTAGTTTGTTCTTTGTACAAATTACATGGAAGATTTCTGTAAGATACTGATTCTGTAGCTGCCAGCTTTGATTTATTCATTTATTATTTTAAAGAGGTTTTTGTTATGATCACTAGAATTTGATATGAAATTATATTATCTGCAAATATTCACAACTTTAGTTCTTTCTTTCCAGTAGAGTTGCCTTTTATATCTTTCACTTTATCTAATTGCTTGGGCTAAGACTAATTTTCTCCTGTGCTGCGGCACTGCTATATGCTACTGAGATTTGAATCTGGGCTGCTTGCATGCTGAGACATGTTCCCCACCTGATGAAGACTCTCCCCAACCCGCACTCTTTCAAGTATAATTTTATTTAAGCCTTCTCTATTGTCCTAATGAGGCTAGAAAACAGTCATTTTTCATATTTTAAAAATAACTGTATTTTAGTTTCATTGGTCTTTTCTATTATATTTTTGTCCTATTTTTAAAAATACAACAGTGGGGAAAGAACTAGTAGCATGACACATACACAGGCCCACTGTGGAGTATCCTCTCTGGCCTAGCTTATTCATTCTTTATGTTTTCAAACAGAGAGGAAGTGAGAGAAGACGGAGGAGAGAGGCACTACAACAATGTTCTACCATCCTGAGAGATCCCCTAGTGCCATCCATGGTGTTCACATCGGGTACCAGATTCAAATCCAGGGTTCAGGGATGAGGAGACAGCATAATGGTTATGCAGAAGGTCCAAGGGTCAGTCCCCAGCACTGCCATAAGCCAGAGCTGATCAATGCTTTAGTCTCTGTGTTATCTCTTTCTCACTAATAATAAAGTAAAATATCAAATCTAGGGTTTATGCTTGAAAGACATGCACTCTACCAGGTGAGCTCTTGTATATTTAGACTACATCTTGTATATCATCTTGTATATACATCTTGTATATTCAGACTACATCTGAGTCCTTGTATATTTAGTATTTATCATTGTCTTCATTCAATTGTTGACTTTAGGTTTCATTTGTCTTTTTTTTCTTTTTTTAGATTTTTTTTGGTGTAATGTACCACTTATTTGAAAATTTTCTCCTTTCTTATGATAAACTTGTATTCTATAAATTTTGCTCTTAGTTCTGCTTTTATGGAATCTCATAAATATTGATATTTCATACTTTTATTTTGTCTTTGGGTATTTTTTTTTTATTCTTCCTTCGCTGATCAAATGGTTTTTCAGTAGCATGCTGTTTAATCACTGTACTTTTGTGACTAATATTTCTTTTATTCTGTCTAAATGGTCAATGCAAGTGTCTTAGGTAAAAGACCTTATATGACAACTGCTACTGTTGAAGGAATATAGTAGAAATGTGCTGCTAATGTATCATGAAGAACAATACCCATTGATGAGTTAGAGAGGACTCTTGTTATATGCCGTACTGTAAATAAGAAAATTATACTTCAGGGATTGGGTGGGGCCAGTGGAACACCTGGCTGAGTGCACATGTTACAACATGCAAGGACCCAGGTTCAAGCCCCAGTCCTCACTTGTAGGGGGAAAGCTTCACAAATGGTGAAGCAGTATTGCAGATCTCTCTCTGGCTCTCTCCATCTCTATCATCTCCTTCCCTCTCAATTTCTGATGGTCCCTATCCAATAAAAAATAAAGATTAAAAAATTAAAATAAAAAGAAACTTACACTTCAGTTCATAGTATAGCTGGAGATCATTTAATATTGCTCATGAATGCTACAATCAGTTAAATATGTTTGTTCCTTTAAGAATGACAATAATCATGGCAAATAATGTGAAATATGCTCATATACCAATGTCCTTCCTGTCTGTAAATGTGTTGGGCTTGTATTATAAAGCCTAGTAATTCTTTTTCTCTCTCTTTTTAAAAATTATTATTATTTATTTATAAAAAGAAAACACTGGCAAACCATAGGATAAGAGGGGTACAACTCTACACAGTTCCCACCACCAGAACCCTATATCCCATCCCCTCCCTTGATAGCTTTCCTATTCTTTAACCCTCTGGGAGTATGGACCCAAGGTCATTGTGGGATGCAGAAGGTGGAAAGTTTGGCTTTTGTAATTGCTTCCCTGCTGAACATGGGTGTTGACAAGTCAATTCACACTCCTACCCTGCCTCTCTCTTTCCCTAGTTGGTGGGGTTCTGGGGAACCTAAGCTCCAGGACACATTGGTGGGGTTGTCTATCCAGGGAAGTCTGGTTGGAACCTGGTAAGCCTAGAAATAGCTATTATGGGTGAGATTAGTCCTACAACTCAAAAAAACCTCTCCTTTTTCCTTGATAATATGTAAAGTTTTGTGTAATAGTTAAAAGCATAAAAGAATAGGGATACAGACCACTTTATTATAAAGAGTAAAGTAGGTGTCAGTATAAAATTGAATTATCTCTTTGGCCAATTCTGTAGAAAAAAATGTTAAAATACTTATATTGTTGCCTATTAGTAATATAGTGATTCCTACTGCTATAGAACCAGAAGGGAAATAGTGATAGAATGACTGTAGTTAATATATTGTCTTCTGAAAAAAGGTATCCCATTTGAAAATTTGAAACTGTGCATTTCTACAGATTCATTGGCTTCCTCACAAATGTCCAGAAATCTGACCTTGTACAGTATGTCGGCTGCATGACCCAGACCTTTTTTTAAAGGATGGGAAAAAATTATAAAGTCAATGGAGGTTCTTGTGTTGTCTAGATTTTCAGTGAAAGATATAAATATACTTATATATATCTGTTCCATTGCTTGCTACAATTATTGATGATATGAGTAGAAGTCAATTAGCTGAATGATAGTGGAAGGAGCTAGAAATTTATATTCTTTATTTTAAAGAATACTATTCAGGTGTCCAGTTAATAAAATTAATCAGTTTCTGATACCCCCCCCCCCAGTACAACGGGTAGAACTCTGAAGAATATTACGACAAATGCATGGGTAGTTACAACTGCATCATAGATTTGAAAAATTTCCTAGTAAAGTTCCAGGTTTAACAAGTTGGTCATGGAATACAAGTCTTAAGGCAGTTACCATTTCAGCAAAGGTGCCAAATCACAGCTATAAATCCCCAACAATCAGCAGTTTATGAGCATACATAAAGTGACTGTGGGAGCATTTGACTGTAAATCTAAAGACAGGTTGAGTCCTCTTTATGCCATGCCCTGTGGTGAAAAACACTGAACTGCAAATTCAAAGAAGCAGCTTTTATTTTGTTAGGCTTCTCCCACCCTTATTAAGTGGTTGGAGCAGTAGATTAAAGGCAGGTATACTAGGTATCTATCTGAATAGCACAAATCCAGTTTCTAAAACTGACAGATAGATAGATAGATAGATAGATAGATAGATAGATAGATAGATAGATAGACAAATAGATAGTGTTGCATTATCACAGTGCAGTAGGTTATAGTTGACATTAAGAAACAACCCAAGTGCCCAATGAGAGATGAAAAGACAAGGAAGTTGTGGTATATATGTGCAACAAAATACTATTTCCTTATAAGAAAAATGAGTTCCTATCTTTCACTATAATATGAATAGACTTAGAGGGGTGTTGTACTAAATCTTATGAAGAATACATATGGGATCATCTCACTGATACAGGGTATTTAATCACAAAGTAAAGAAAAACACAGGAAAAAGTCTTTTAAAATATTTTTTTTTTTGTTTTATTTTAGTGAGTGGAAGAAAGAGAGAGAAAGATATACAGAATGAGAGACATCAGAGTCCTGCTCAGCTCTGTTTTATAGTGGTAGTAGAGTATTTGATTTACAACTTCTGAGCTTTAGGCATGAAAAGTATTTTTGCATAATGATTATGGTATTTCCCACAACCCAGGGCAAAATCTTAAAAAAAAACCTGTGGTATTTTTCAGCAGATCTTGGAATATTAAAGGAAGAGGAAAGGGGAGATTAAAACGGGCTGGCCTATAAATTAGCCCACACATATACTGTCACATATGATAAAGGGGTCAAAACCACTCAGTGGGGCAAAGAATCTCTCCAACAAGTGCTGCTGAGAAAATGGATATCCATATGTATAAAAGCGAAAAATTACACAGGTGGTGCAAAGTACAAAAACCGGCATAAGGATCCCGGTTCAAACCCCCTGTTCCCCACCTGTAGGAGAGTCATTTCACAGGTGGTGAAACAGGTGTTCAGGTGTCTTTCTCTCCCCCTCTGTCTTCCCCTCCTCTCTCCATTTCTCTCTGTGCTATCCAACAATGACAACATCAATAACAACAATAATAATAACTACAACAATAAAACAACAAGGGCAACAAAAGGTGATAAATAAATACTAAAAAAATTATTTAAAAAGTGAAATTAGACCACCACATAGCCCCATATACTCTATAATAAAATTGAACTGGATCAAAGACCTACATATTAGAGAATAAAGTCGAATATATATATAAAATCAGTGAAACATTATTCAGGATCATCACATAAAGATGTATTTAGAGCATATGCTCTATTTCCTGGAACCTGGTCAATATCTAGGTTTTGGGACTTTGTTAGGAAGTGAACCACCTGGGATAGAATTAGAGAATACTATGAAAGGAAAGGTCTCACCCGAGTGATGAAGCTGAAGGGTTGTCATTCCACACCTGAAGTCTCTGCACACAGTCTGAAGTGAAGCATGCTGGGGTGGCACTCATTACATTGATTAGGTTGCGATCAGCGGGTGCAATATTATTTGATAAGAATTGGGAGAAGCATACGGGAAAGAGGGCCCTACCCTAGGGTCCCAGGACTGGGGGAAGTTTAGGCTCTATAGTGGAAATGTGAGGTTCCTGCTGTCTTAGGGTTTGAGAAGACAGTGGATAGTTACTGTTATCATCACATTATTTGGTAATTGGGTTAGCTTTGAAAAGTCCCTTTGTTAGACATACAATCAATTTTTCCCCCTCTCATATTAATTAAATAGTGATTTATATTACTACAATTTAATAGGTGTGTACATAAACACCATTCCCATCACCAAAAGATTGTGTCCCATCCCACCCACCCGCCCCCACCCCCACCCCCCACCCCCCCAAATGAGGCCCAGGAAGCCTCATGTTCACCCTCCCGCTCACCACAGGGTTTTTACCTTGATGCCCTACTTTCAGTTTTGTCAGATCCTGCCTTTAGTTTCCCTTTCTGATCTTTCTCAACTTCTGTTGATGAGTGGGATCATCCCACACTCAACTTTATCTTTCTGACTTAGCTCACTTAACATAATTCCTTCTAGCTCTGACCATGGAGCTCAGCTTTCCCAGAGACTCACCCTTCTAGGGAAAGAGAGAGGCAGACTGGAAGTATGGATCAACCAGTCAACACCCATGTTCAGCGGGGAAGCAATTACAGAAGCCAGACCTCCCACCTTCTGCAACCCACAACGACCCTGGGTCCATGCTCCCAGAGGGATAGAGAGTGGGAAAGCTTTGGGGAGGGGATGGGATATGGAGATTGGGTGGCAGGAATTGTGTGGAGTTGTACCCCCACCCCATCCTATGATTTTGTTAATGTCTCCTTTCCTAAATAAATAAATATTTTTTTTAAAAAAGATGTATTTAGAGAGTCAACCCCATGGGCATGGAAAACAACAACAACAAAAGTAAATAAGTGAGATTACATCAAACTAAGAAGCTTCTGAACATCAAAATCACACTACATAAGGACAACTGGACAACCTAGTAAATGGGAGAAGATATTGCACATCAATTATCTGACAAGTGACTGATATCAAACTTTTATAAAGAACTGGTACAGCTCAACAAAAGGAAAAAAAAGTTGACCAATAACTGAATAGACAGTTTTATTTTTTTTTGACAGTTTTCTAAAGAATAGAGAAAGTCATGTCCCATAGACATATGAATAAGTGATCCATTTTACTTGCCATTAGATAAATGCAGGTTAAACCTACACTGAGATTTATTTTTTTTTATTTATAAAATAGATACATTGATATAACCATAGGATAACAGGGGTACATTTCCACACACAACCCACCCCCAGAGCTCCAATCCAATCCACTGCCTTGATACCTTCTCTATTCTTAATCCCTCTGGGTGTATGGAACCAGGATCATTGTAAGGTGCAGAAGGTGGAAGGTCTGGCTTTTGTAACTGCTTCTCCACTGGACATGAGTGTTGATAGGTCGGTCCATACTCCCAATCTGTCTCTCTCTTTCCCTGGTGAAGCAGGGATCTGGGGAAGTGGGGCTCCAAGACACAGGGTGGGGTCCTCTGTCCAAGGAAGTTGGGTTGGCATCATGGTATCATCTGTAATCTGGTGGCTGAAAAAAAGTTAAGATATAATGCAGAACAATTTGTTAACTTATCATGAACGTAAAGGCAAGAATATTGCAGATGAGGATTTGGGGTCTCCATTTTAGAAAAAGCTAGTAGTCCTGTTTTAGATATATTCCAGAGGGCCCATGACTTTACTAGTTTTTGCCTGAGCCTGATATCTACTATGTAGGTGGACCAGGTTATTGTCTGGGGAGATGGTGTCATAGTTGGAAAAAGGACTAGAAAGCTGGATCAGGGAAGAGAGTACCTCCCAAATATGGGGAAAGTATATAAATATTGCTAACTGTAAACTCCACTAGTTTAATCTGGGGCCCATATTCAGCACAGAAGCCTATGTAATCTCTACATCTCTATAGGGCTGGGCTCACATTCTATGGTCATGACTAGGAACATTCCAGGCTGCACTAATTTCAGAACCCATCTTCCTCAGGTAGTAGGTAAAGTATATTGTCCAACCTCCCTTCGGAGAGTGTAACATTTCTGCTGGCAGTCATGTGGGTGGCCTCACAACAATGAAGCCAACTGGTTTTCAGTGTTAGCACTAGTGGCTACACAAACAGAACACCAGGGGAGAATTCAGCTATGAACAATCTTTTTTATTGTACAATCTTTTTTATTGTAGGGTTTAAATAGCAGAATGGAACAATTTTCACAAAAAAATATTTTTCACATATGTCACTGATGATGGGTTTCTAAAAGGTCAGTAACCTCATGGTGAAGGACCTAAGGAATGACGAGAATTGATGGGGTAAAGGAGAGTTTAGTGCGATTAGTTACTGTGGGGCAAGAGTGTTCATTAACTAAAGGTATTTAGAAAAACATGGTAATTATACCAGCAGGGTGAGGCAATCAGAGAAAGGCAGAATATTGATACAAGGAGTAATGATCAAAGAACAAGGAAATAGAATGTGGGCGTTACTATTATAATTCTGACAAGGGAGAATTATGGAGTATAGTTTGTATGTGATCAAAGATGGTGAACTTATAGTGAACTTTAAGCAAGCAACCATTTGGTTTGTATCAAGGGAATAAGTTAAGTGTTAGGGGGTATAGGCCTTTGTGAAGCCTGGGAGACTGACAAGAGAAAACTGAGTCAGGAAAGCTTTTCCTTCCATGTTCCATCCCTGAAAGGGAGAGGCTGACAGGTGGGGTGTCTTTTCAGACCTCCTTTTTTATGATGGAAGTTCCCCTATGCTCTACCACGCTTTCACAATTATCCTAAAATTCCCTACATTATTAATCCACATTGAGTGCAAGGTTCTATAGGGGCCCACAAAGGAGTCCATTATGTTGTTCTTGATGGAGATGACCAGTGACAGTGAAAAGAGGGATCTGTTAGAGGTCTAGGCCCATCATGTCTGTGTGAGAACCCCAGGGCTCACTGAATGATGGGTGATGGGGTGGCCTGGTTGTAACTAAAATGTTATCATTGAAGTATGCCAGTCTCTTTCCCCTATTCAGCTTTTGTAATCCTTACTTTGTCTGACATGGTTAGCTTTGGAGTGATTGGAGAAAGTGTAATAGGAGGTAGGTGAGGAGGGTATCTAGGTCTAAGTAGAAATCATTTCATTAGGTACTTTAATGTGTCTTTTTAGTTCTTTAGACTCCCTTGTTTCATTTTTTTGACTCATTGCAAATGACTGTGCACTTTTCTTTAAGGTATATATTCTCCTGCAACTTATGGATACATGTACATATGCCCTATCTCATGGGCCCTGCTCTCTAGGTTTTGAGGTTTTGTTAAGAAGTGTGTCACACCAAATGGAGCTAGGGAATGTCTCACCAGAGTAATGAAGCTGAAGGGTTTATATTCCACCTAAAGTCTCTGGACACAGTCCGAAGTGAAGCATGCTGAGGTGGTACTGCTGGCATTGCTTAGACTGGGATCAGTAGATACAGTATCAGTTGGTATGACTGGAGAGAAGCATGCAGGAAAGTAAGCCTTACCCTATAGGTTCCAGGAGATACATGGGCTTTATAGAGAAAGGGGAAGGTTCCTGCTGTCTTAGGGCTTAATAAGGTGATAGTTATTTCTATAGCCAAATTATCTAGCAGTTGGGTTAATTTTGACAATCCCATTGTTAGGATTTGCTGTATCATACAAGACCTCACCATAGTTTATGTCCTTTTATGCTACTTACATATAGCTGTATCTTATAAAGCCACCAGTTGCTTCTGTTCTCCCTGGTCTAAGTTTTTAGGAGATTTAATATGTCAAAGTACAAGTCATTATTAGAGATGTATTAAGAATTTGAGCCCACTGTTAAAATTAATTCTGATTACTACTTTGAAGTTTTAAGTTCTTAGATTGGAGGAACATATACTTAGAGCTATGGTCTATGCATATAAAAGTTTGAGACATTCAATCCATTTCCCCCCTCACATATTAATCAAATAGATATTTGTAAGATTATAAGTTAATAGGAATGGATATTAACACCAGCAAAGTTCTGTGTCCCACCCCAACCCCCACCTCCCAGTGAAGATGAATATCTACCCTCACCCTCCACCCAGAGATTTTTTACTTTGGTGCCATAATCCAAACTCAGATTCTGCTTTGAGTTTCCCTTTCTGTTCTTTCTCAAATTCTGTTTATGAGTGGGATCATCCCATACTCACCTTTGTCTTTCAGACTTATCTCACTTAACATAATTCTTTCTAGCTCTACACAAGATGGGTAGAAGATGGGTTCATTGTTCTTAATAGCTGAAGAGTATTCCACTGTGTAAATATACCACAGATTTCTCAGCCATTCATCTGTTGTTGGGTACCTGGTTTGCTTCCAGGTTTTAGCTATAATGAATTTTGCTGCTATGAACATAGATGTACACATATCTTTTTGATTAGGTGTAAGGGAGTCCTTATGATATATCCCTAGGAGAGAAATTATTGGGTCATATGGGAGGTCTATTTCTAGACTTGTGAGAGTTCTCCAGACTGTTCTCCACAGAGGCTGGACCAATTTACATTCCTACCAACAGTGTAGGAGGGTTCTTTTGTCCCTACAACATTTCCAGAATTTACTTCTACTGTCATTTTTGATGTATGATATTCCCACTGGGTGAGGTGGTATCTCAATATTGTCTTTATTTGCATTTCTCTGACAATCAGTGACTGGAGCAGTTTTTCACATGTTTGTTAGGATTTTGGATCTATTCTGTATAAGTACTGCACTCTAACTGCGCCACTGGAGCTCCATGATCTATTCTGTAGTGAATATTCTGTTCATCTCCTCTGCCCATTTTTGGATGTGATCATTTGCTTTTTTGTTGCTAAGTTTGGTGAGCTCTTTATATTTTTTGGCTATTAGTCTCTTATCTGATGTATGACATGTGAAGATATTATTATATATATTAATCTATGAGGGGTCTCTTTGTTTGGATGATGGTTTCTTTTGCTATGCAGAAGCTCTTTCTTCTTCTTCTAGCGTTTGCCCTTCTTCCATAGCCAGTCAACAGCATCAGGTTGAGCCTGATGTAAAGTTTCGAGACCTCCTTTGAATCTGGAGAGGTGGCAGTCGTTGACTATGTGGGTCATAGTCTGTCTGTAGCCGCAGGGGCAGTTCGGGTTGTCTCTGGCTCCCCAGAGGTGGAACATAGCGGCGCACCAGCCATGGCCTGTTCGATAGCGATTGAGGAGGGCCCAATCATAACGTGCTAGGTCAAAGCCGGGTTGACGCTTGCAGGGGTCTGTGATGAGGTGTTTGTTCTTTACCTCAGCTGACTGCCAACTCTGTTTCCAAGAGACTGGAACAGAGAAGTTCAGTGTAGGCATAGGGGACCAGACTGGGTGACAAGACTTCAAGCGTTGGACAGGGTGGGCTAAGATAACCGCATATATTGGCAGGTCTGGTCGAGCATAGACGTGGGAAATGAACTTAGATGATGCCGCCTCCCAACGAATATCTGGCAGGGTGATGTTGCTAAGAACTGGCAGCCATGGAACCGGGGTGGAATGGATGGTTCCAGAAATTATCCTCATGGAGGAATATAATTTGGAATCAGCCAAGTGGACATGGGGGCTACGGAACCATATTGGGGCACAGTATTCTGCAGTGGAATAGCATAATGCCAGAGATGATGATTGTAGTGTGGAAGCACTCACGCCCCATGAGCAGCTGGCCAATCTTGCAATGATGTTATTCCTCACGCCCACCTTTGCTGCAGTTTTTATGAGATGTTTGTGAAATGACAGAGTGCGATCGAGAGTAACGCCAAGATAGACTGGCTGGGCTTCATGCCGGATTCTCGTATCTCCAAGCTGCACATTAAGCTCACGTGAGGCTGAGGCATGGTGTAGATGGAAAACAGACAATACCGTTTTTGCAGTGCTAGGGATTAGTCGCCATTTTTTACAGTAATCAGATATCAGAGACATGTCTTTCGTGAGTGTTTCCTCAAGGATGGCGAACTTGGATGCCTGAGTTGCACAGCAGATGTCATCGGCGTAGATGAACTTCCTTGAAGAAGTTTCTGGGAGGTCATTGATGTAAATATTAAATAGCGTAGGAGCCAGAACAGAGCCCTGGGGGAGTCCACTTGAGACAAGTCTCCATCTGCTAGACTTGTCACCCAGATGCACCCGGAATCTTCTGTTTTGGAGAAGAAACGATATAGTGTTGGCCATGGAGGCAGGCATCTTGAGATCTTGACTAGGAGACCACGGTGCCAGACCATGTCATAGGCTGCTGTGAGATCAACAAAGGCAGCACCCATCTTTAAATTCTTCTGGAATCCATTTTCAATGTAAATTGAGAGGGCCAGGGCTTGTTCGCAGGTAGATCTTCCTGGGCGGAAACTAGCTTGGGCAGGTGATAGGAATTTCTCTGTAAGAGGAGAAATACGTGACAGAAGCAGCCTCTCAAGGAGTTTGTAACATACGGAGAGGAGAGAAATTGGTCTATAGCTGGCGGCCAGTGTTGGGTCTTTCTTTGGTTTCAAAACCGCTATTATCTTCGCACGACGCCAAACTTTGGGCACAGACTCAGATTCCAAGATGTGGGACAGGAATGAAGCGAGCCACTTCTTTGCCGCGGGACCCAGGTTAACAATGAGTTCTGGGGTGATGTTATCATAGCCAGCAGCTGTTCCTGGTTTAACCCTCTTTAAAGCATCTTCCAGTTCAGACAGTGTAAAGGGAGAGAGTTTTGGAGATGGACAAGATAACCGGAAGTGGGATGACCGCTCATGGGAAATTTCTCTTTTCCAGACTGGGTCGATCTTAGCACGTCCAACTTGAGTAGGTGACTGGCCACTGAGTTTGGAGATATGGGAGGATGGGAGACGGGAGGGGGTTGGCTACCGGCACCCAGTCTGTGAAGAAGCTTCCAGGCCTTCCTACTTGAGTGGGTGAAGTTCAGACTTTCTGTGAGTTGTTGCCATTGGGCTTGGCGTGCTGCATCCAGGGAGGCAATGAGATGGTCAGCCACATCTGGGTCGCCCGACTCATCATACTGCTTTAGTAGTTGCTCGCATTCAGCATCAAGACAAGGCGTATAGTTAGCATGTCTCCCACGAGGAATGGTTTGGGAAGCTGCTTTGAAGATGGCTTGGCGGAAGTGCCTGTAGGTATCTTCAGAGGGGATAGATTTAATTGGAATTGCAGGAATAGATTTTTTGGTAAGATCATGAACAGACGCCAGTTTGCTTTCCGAAAGTTCCATCTTAGTTTCTCCGAGCACAGAATCAGTGGGAGCTGGAGACCAGTGTGGATGATAGCTGGGCGGTGATGACTGTGCGGGAAGATCTTGAGAACTTGTCTCGTAGCGGGAAAGGCTTGGCCGTTGACTGTGCTAATCCAGCACAGGTCGGGTGACGAGTCTTTATTCCATCTAGCACTGTGAAAAGAGCCTGGCTGTTTGGGATCGTATAATAGGGGGAGATCATTCGCTGAAGCCCATTCGGCTAAGATAGAGCCGTCAGCACGAGTGGAGGAATATCCCCAGTTTTGGTGATGACTATTAAAGTCTCCAACATAAATGGCTGGGTGATTCAGACTAGGCAGGACCTCATTATCCCATGAGGCACTGGGAGGCTTATATACGTTGACGAGCTGAATAGTTCCAATAGTAATGGAGTCGTAGAAGGTCGAAGAGGCCGTATGGTAAACGTCCGCAAGACACGATTTGGCGTAGATGACTCGGCCGTGTTTAGGATGGAGATTATAGCATATTAAATCAAATCCACTGATGGTGAATCAAGCAGCTTCATCGACTGCTATATGTGTTTCTTGAAGGCAGATAACATCTGCCTTATGCTGTATCGGCAATTGACCAATAAGAACGCGTTTGGCAAAGGACAGCCCCTCAACATTAAGTTGGAGGACTCGAAGAGCAGGACCAACAGCTTGAAAGCTGTCAGGAGCTGCTTGTTGCTGGCTTTGAAAGTGACTGGGATCCATGTGGATTCAGTCGACTAGGAAGGATCGTCAGTTTCCCCAAAGAATGGGTACTCACAAGATGCACCACGGGAAGGTCAATCCAATGCATCTGGAATTAAAGAAGCTCTTTAATTTGTGTAGTGCCATTGATTTATTCAAAGATGTCCTTGAGGTTTAGGTGGGAAAATGTTCCACCAATGTTTTCCTTTATGTATTTGATAGTTTCTGGTCTAACATCCAGGTCCTTGATCCATTTGGAGTTGACTTTTGTTTTGGTGAGATAAAGTATTTCAGTTTCATTCTTCTGCATGTTTTAACAGTTTTCTCAGAACCATTTATTGAAGAAAGCCTCCTTCCTCCATTTAGTAATTTAGGCTCCTTTATCAAAAATTAGATGTCCATAGGTGTGGGGGTTTAGTTCCGGGTTTTCAATTCTGTTTCACAGGTCTGTGTGCCTATTTTTGTTCTGGTACCAGGCTGTTTTGACTATGATGGCCTTCTAGTGTAGTTTGAAATCTGGGAGTGTAATACCTCCATTTCTGCTTCTTTTCCTCAAGATTTTTTTGGCAGTTCTTGGTGTTTTCTAGTTCCATATAAATGATTGTAATTTTTGGAATGGAAGCGATTTCTGGATATCCTCTTATTTGGACTTAGTGTTTGCATAAAGAAATTCCACGGATTTTTGTGCATTGATTTTGTAGCCTGACACCTAACTATATTGCCTAATAATTTCCAGTAGCTTTTTACTTGATTCTCATAGGTCTTTCTATATATAGTATAATATCATCTGCAAATAGTGAGAGCTTGACTTCTTCCCTTCCAATATGTATTCCTTTGATTTTTTTCTCTTGACTGATTGCTATGGCAAGAACTTCCAATACTATGTTGAAGACTAATGGTCATAATGGGCAGCCCTGTCTAGTCCCCAATCTGATGGGGAATGCTTTCAGTTTCTGTCCATTGAGTATGATATTGACTACAGGTTGGCTATTTATGGAGTCCACTATCTTGAGGAATTTCTTATCTATTCCCCCACCATTTTTTTTTCAGTGTTTAGAGCATGAGGGGATGTTGGATTTGGTCAAAGGCTTCCTTTGCATCTATTGAGATAGTAATGTGGATTTTAGTTTTGCTTGTATTGATGTGGTGAATGACATTGTTTGAACCTGCCTTGCATTTGTGGGATAAATCCCACTTGGTTGTAATGAACAATCTTTTAGATACACTGCTATATCCAGTTCGCTAGTATCTTGTTCAATATTTTGACATCTATGTTCTTCAGAGATATTGGTCTGTTGTTTTCCTTTTTTGTTGTGTCCCTATCTGATTTTGATATCAGGGTGATGTTGGCTTCATGATAGGTAGAAGGGAGTTCTCCTGTTTCTTTGATCTTTTGGAAGAGCTTTAAAAGTATACATATTAAGTGTTTCCTGAAGTTTTTGTAGAATTCATTTGTAAAGCCATCTGGTCCTTGACTTTTGTTGTTGGGATGATTCTTTTTTTTTAATTTAAGAAAGGATTAATTAACAAAACCATAGGGTAGGAGGGGTACAACTCCACACAATTCCCACCACCCAATCTCCATATCTCACTCCCTCCCCTGATAGCTTTCCCATACTCCATCCCTCTGGGAGCATGGACCCAGGGTCATTGTGGGTTGCAGAAGGTAGAAAGTCTGGCTTCTGTAATTGCTTCCCCACTGAACATGGGTATTGACTGGTCGGTCCATACTCCCAGTCTGCCTCTCTCTTTCCCTAGTAGGGTGGGTCTCTGGGGAAGCTGAGCTCCAGGACACATTGGTGGGGTCTTCAATCCAGGGAAGCCTGGCCAGCATCCTGATGGCATCTGGAACCTGGTGACTGAAAGAGAGTTAACATACGAAGCCAAACAAATTGTTGAGCAGTCATGGACCCAAAGCTTGGAATAGTGGAGAGGAAGTGTTAGGGAGGTACTCACTGCAAACTCTAGTGTACTTCTACTTTCAGGTATATATTTTGCTGTAGTTTATAGATATGTGTGAAGATATGCTTTCTCTCACAGAAACTGGTGTATATCTAGGTTTTGGGACTTTGTTAGAAAGTGAACCACCTAAGATGAAACTAGAGTATACTATGAAAGGAAAGGTCTCACCCGAGTAATGAAGCTGAAGGGTTGTCATTCCACATGTGAAGTCTCTGGACACAGTCTGAGGTGAAGCATGTTGAGATGGCAATCGTTGCATTGGTTAGGTTGTGATCAGCGGATGCAATATTATTTGATATGGATTGGGAGAGGCATATGGGAAAGTGGGCCCTATCCAAGGGTTCCAGGACTGGGGGAAGTAGGGGCTCTATAGTGGAGATGTGAGGTTCCTGCTGTCTTAGGGTTCAAAAAGACAATCGATAGTTAATGTTATCATCACATTATTTGGTAATTGGGTTAACTTTGAAAAGTCTTTTTGTTAGGGTTTGCTGTACAGTACCCAGTATCTTGTATATAGCTGTGCTATTGGATGCTTCTGATCTACTTGGTCTAGGCTTTTGAGAGAGTCCACATATCAAATACACAGCCTATATATTAAAAAGATTCAGTTTGTGTTTTGAAAAACTTTGAGACATACAATTGATTTTCCCCCTGTCAAATTAATTAACTAGTAATTTATATGTCTACATTTTGCTAGGAGTGTACATAAACACCATTCCCACCACCAAAAGACAGTGACCCATCCCTCCCACCCACTCCCACCCCCCACTGGCCCAGGAAGCTGCATGTCTACCCCTCACCACAGGGTTTTTACTTTGGTGCCTGTTGGGATGATTCTTAATAACTGTTTTTATTTCTTTGTTTGTGATTGGTGCATTTAGGTTTTGTGGTTCTTTTTGGTTCAGGTTTGGAAGGGTATATATTTCTAGGAATTCTTCCATTTCTTCCAGATTCTCTAGCTTGGTGTCATATATTTGTTTGTAGAAGTTTTGCATGATTATTTTTGGATTTCTGTGGTGTCTGTTGTGATATAATCTCTGTTTTTTACAATTCTATTTCTTTGATTCTTCTCCTCCTTTTTTTAGTGAGTCTGG
This sequence comes from Erinaceus europaeus, assembly GCF_950295315.1. Taxonomy (NCBI): domain Eukaryota; kingdom Metazoa; phylum Chordata; class Mammalia; order Eulipotyphla; family Erinaceidae; genus Erinaceus; species Erinaceus europaeus. Next base: position 28,382,844 of record NC_080162.1, read on the forward strand.
CTAAATGTCAATTTTTTTTTTAGAGTTTTAAAATAGCAAACATTTGGCTTCACTGAGATTTTGAATGGCTCTCTTATTTATCTCTGCCCTAATTTTAGTGATTTCAGTCCTTCTGAATGCTTTAGAGTCACTTTGTTCCTCTTTTTCTAAGTATTTAAGGTGTGCATTTAGGTAATTTACTTGAGGTTTTTCTTGTTCTCTAATATGTACTTGTATGTCTATGACTTTCCCTCTCAGTACTGCTTTAGTTGTGTCCTAAATATTTTGATAGCTCATGTTTCCATTTTCATTTGATTCTAGGAACACTTGAATTCCTTGCTTGAGTTCCTCTTTGATCCAGTGGTTGCTAAGTAGTATGTTGTTGAGTTTCCAAATTTAGTGACTTTTACTAATTTTTTTATTTATCGTTAAGTGTGGGCTATATTCCACTGTGGTCTGAGAAGATAAATGGGATGATTTCAGTGCTCTTGAATTTGTTGATACTTTCTTTGTGGAATAAAATCTTGTCTATACTTGAGTATGTGCTGTGTGGATTAAAAAAGAATGTGTATTCTAATTTCTTGGGGTGAGGAGCTCTGAAAATTTCCAAGATGTCTAGTCTATCCATCTCTTCAATTAGTTCTCTTGTTTCCTTGTTGATTATCTGCTTAAATGATCTGTCTAAGTGTGCATGGGGTGTTGAAGTCTCCTACTATTACTATGTTACTATTGATGTATTTTTGTAGCTCTTTCAGTAAGTGTTTAGTGTATTTAAATGGGCTCTCATAAGGTGTATATATGTTAATAATCATTAAATATCCTTGTTAATTATTCCTCTGAGCAATATGTAATGTCCATGCCTTTTATCACCTTATTAATTTAAAGTCTATTTTATCAGAGATAAGAATAGCTGTTCCTGCTTTTGTGTGTGTTTGTGTGTGTGGTCATTAGTTTGTGTGACAGTTTGTCATCCTTTCACTTTGAGTCTGTGTTTGTCTTGTTGGGTCAGGAGGGATTCCTGCAGACAGCATATGGTTGGGTTGTGTTCTCTGTTCCATCTTCCTACTCTGTGCCTTTTCATTGGTGAAATACATTACATTTATTGATATTATGGTTTTAAGGTATTACAGTGCCATTATTCAACAAAATTTTGTTTACTCTGATATATAGCAAGTTATTTGGTGATGTTGCTCATGCTTATAGGATATCTTTTAGAACCTCTTTCAGGGCAGGCTTGGTGATAGTTGCCTCCTTTAACTGTTGCTTGTCTGAGAAGATTTTTATCCCTCCATCTAGTCTGAATGACAGTATATCAGGATATAATATCCTTAGTTGAAACCCTTTTTCATTGAGAGCTTGATAAATGTCTTACCATTCTATTCTGGCTTTTAGAGTTTGTGTGGAGAAGTCTACAGATAGTCTTTTATTTAAAAATATTTATTTATTTATTCATTCCCTTTTCTTGCCCTTGTTGTTTTATTGTTGTAGTTATTATTGTTTTATTGATGTCATCATTGTTGGATAGGAAATGGAGAGAGGAGGGTAAATGGAGAGTGGAAGGTAAGACAGAGGGGGGGAAGAAAGATAGATACCTGAAGACCTGCTACACATTTGTGAAGTGACTCCCCTGCAGCTGGTGAGCCAGGGGCTCAAACTGGGATCCTTATGCCAGTCCTTGTGTGCTTAAACCGTTGTGCTAAGGCTCAACTGCCCATCTGCTGATAGTCTTATGGGTATTTCTCTGTATGTGACTTTTGTTTTTCTCTTGCAACCTTCAGGATCTTTTCTTTATCCTTACTTCTTTCTATTGTACCTATGATGTGTCTTGGTGTCTTCAGGTATGGGTTGAATCTATTTGGAATTCTCTGGACTTCTTGAATCTTGATGTCCTTTCTGTTGCTTAAGGTGGGAAAGTTTTCTTCTGTTATTTCCTCTAGGATACCTTCTTCCCCTTCCTCTCTTTCTTCCTCTGGCAGATCAATGATGTGAATTTTACTTCTCTTGAGGTCACCCCATATGTCTCTGCTGTTGTTTTCCCTGTCTCTCAATATCTTTTTTTAGCCCTTTTACTTCTTTCTTAGTTTTCTTTAATTTGTTCTCAGTCTGGCTAATTCTGTTTTCTGATTCTGTTATTCTGTTATTTCATTCTTCATTCCCTCAGCTTCCTTCTTCAGTTCAGATATATGTATATATATATATATTTACCTTGTTTAGTTAGTTAGCTTGTTCTGCTAGCTGGCCTTTTAACTGAGCTATAAGCTTTCAGTTCCCTAATTACGTTTAGATAGCTCATGTTTTATTTCAGCATCTCATTGGTTACTTCCCTATTTCTAGTAGTATTTTCCTCAAAAGCTTTTCTCATTCCTGAGATTAATGCATTAGTTAATGTTTGAATATTTTCCTCATTTTTAGTTGCTTCTGCCTTACATGGAATTTCTTCTGTGCTCCTCTCCTGACTCATTGTTGTAGTTGATTTAATAGTTTTTTATTTAAATATTGCCAGGTTAGCTTCACGGGTAAGATAGAGATGACCAGGGACTCATGGCTGAGTGGGACACAGTTCAATCTTTATTGAGCAGGAATGCAGTGTTATCTAGCTATCTCTAATCACAATCTTGTCCTATATATCTCCTGAGGCAGAAGTGTCAGGTCAGAAGAGGATATAAGTAGGATAGGGGGTGGGGAGAAGGAAAAAGCACAAACCAGTGGGGATTAAACCAGTGAAAACAATGATTATGTAAATAGACCACAAAGTCAAGCAATGGAACAGAAGGGGTTTTAGAAGCAGAATTTAGAAGCAGACCAACAACAACAACAACCACAACAACAACAACAAATTATATATATATATATATATATATATATATATATATATATATATATATATGATGTGTTTTGTAGTTTTATGACCTGGATATTGCTGTTCAGTTATAGTGTTGTGCAAGGGACAGCCATGCTAAACCAAAGTTCCCTCACAAATGGTATCTTTAATCTCAGCAACTGCAACAAAAGTGAAGATGAATTAAACCAGAAATCTAGAATAATAATAATAAATTAAATAAATGAGTAAGATAAAAAGGAGGAAAAGAAAAAAAAGAAACATAAACTAACAACCAAAATATCCCAGCTAATTTCAATCAAATCCCTCCCAAGGAAGGGAATACCTAGCAAGGGCAAAAGCTTAATCCAGATAGGGAGATGGAAGAGAAAAAAGTGTTAAGTAGGCTAAGGCACACCAAATAAGATTACTTTCACATATGAAGTCTCAAACAAACCTCAGTAAAAATAACAGTAATGAGAGCAACAACAACAAATCAATAATTTAAACAAAAGAGCAGCTCTAATCCAAAGTCTTCCCCAAAAGAGAGCCAAATCAATCCCTGGTCCAATACAGTAACCACAGCAAAGGTGAAAGGATAGATTTATCAAATCAGACAGAAAGTAAAAAGAGAGAGAGAGATAAAATAAATTTTAAAAGGGGAGGAAAAAAGGGGGGTAAAACCACCTAACACAGATACCTGTCAGAGGCAAAAAACAACAAAACAAAACAAAAAATCTTCAACAATGACCTAACAAGCTAACACAATAACAGAGACAGCCTGTAAGCAAGTCAGACTAGGCGGGAGTAGGGGGGAGGAAAATTCCATCTCATCTAACCTCTCCCTTAGTTATCTGGAATGCAGTGAGGCAGCTTTGGATGACTTCCCACTGATTTCTGACAAAAGGTACCCTTTTGGTGATTTTAACTCCACAGGTGAGCAGGCCTGTTATTCTCTGCCCTATTTCCCTAAACCAGCCACCTTTTCCAAGGTTGGGTGTTGGGGTTGGGTGACTTTTGATTTTGCTTCCTTTGTCCTTTAAGCTTCTTTTTGCTGGTTGATAGATAGATGGTTTATATTTTTCTATTCTGTTCCCTTTTTGACCCTCTTTTATAGTTTATCTCCAGTAGATCTGAAAATCCCGTTTCTGCTTAGAATTCCCAGGATTTGAATCAGTTTTGTGGGAGAGTTTATCTCCTTGCTGCTTTCAGGTCTCCATCTTGACTCCACCCCCCAGGTTGATGGTTTCTAGGGGTTAAGTGATTTACATTATGACCAGTTGACCAGAGGGAGTTTTTTTGCATATGTTCTTCCATAATAATGTTGAAATTGTGATAGTTACTAATAAGAATGATAGTATAATACTTTCATGTGTTGTTTAATAGAAAGTTGTGCTACTGCTCGAATTGTTACAAGTAATGCATATTTTTTAATATAAAACTCCACTCAGAGACTAGAATGTACAACTATCCTTGAGACAGCTAATAGGAAAATAACACCCAGAATTATGTTGACTGATGCATGTTTCTATAAAATTTCTTTTTAAAATTATTTTTTAATTTATTTTAGATATGGGGAGAAATTAAGAGAGAAGAAGGAGATAGAGAAGGAGAAGGATACTTATAGCATTGTTTCACCTCTTGTGCGTTTGAACCACGGTCTTTACATACTGTGATATGTGTTCAACCAGATGTACCACCACCCAGCCCTGACTAGTGGATATGTTATAGCATATAGAATTCACATTGTTAAAATTACAGTGAGAGCTAAAATAGGTATGATAATAAACATGTATATTGGTGGTTGTAATTCTTTGATAAAAAGCTTTATGGCATCAGCAATAGGTTGAAGTATTTCATGAGGAAGCCATGACGTTTGGTCCTTTATAAAATTGTATAGAATCTAATTTTTTCCCATTCAGTTAGCATAGGAGATGTTACAGTGAGTAAAATGGGGATAATTAATGGAAGAAGGTTAGCTATGTTCACATTGTTAGGAAAAGCTGTTGAACCTTGGCTTGAAAAAATTAAATTTTATGCAATTTCTGGACTCTTCTACCCTAACAAGCCCTGTTTCAGAGCAAGATTATTGTAAAGTAGTTAGATTAATATTAAATTATCCATTAGATTGTTTTTGCAAAGTGGGTCTGATCTCTTTTGTCATTTTGTACTGAAAGAAGCATAAAATTGATAAAAGCCATCCTGGATTAATTTGCTTTGAATTTAGATCACAGAAGACTCTAATAACTGAATGGATGAACCATTAATAGTGCTTACAACATTAATATGGTCTGATCCAATATTGAGGTTTTAAAAGCTACTGTTGATATGAATTAAGGAATAAAATTATACTGCTATTATTACATTAACTTATTCTATTGATTAAATTTTGGATATACTTTAGGAAGTGGAATATATTGACTAGTAGGTCTAGATTTTTAATCACTTAGAGGTCAAGTAACATAGATAAATACTGTGTTACAATAGTGGAAGATTTAAAATGTAGAGTACAAGCTTTGCTTACATAAAGTCCCAGGTTCTATCCCCAGTACTCTATGTTGGAGGAAGGCTCTGTACTTTTTATCATTAAGCATATGAATAGAACCTTTTAAAGTAGTTTATAAAAAGATACTATATTAATTAACTCAAGTGTGGAATATAAGGAAATGAAAGAAATGAGCAAACAAAACAAGCCCTTAGCTACAGAGAATATGTTGATGATGACCAAAGGTCAAAGGAGTTAGAGAAGTGTTTTAAATGGTCAGAGAGAGTCAGTAGTACAGTGATGGATAGAAATAAGATTTTGAGGTTACCTAAATTTAAAAAAATAGAATAATATAAAGGCAACTAGAAAATTCAGGAAAAATATAAACCTAATGGAATATCCTACTGCTACTTGCTTTATAAGAACTGTTAAAATGAGTTTCCTGAGACAAGAAACAGAAGGGGTATAAGCCCCTCAGAAAGACCAAAAATAGCACAAGTGAATAAACAAACAAACAAACAATGATAGTAAGGACAACAGTAATACATAAAGGTGAATTCCATGGTCAGTTGGCTTCACTGATAAATTCTTTAAAACTTGCAACTTCAACCTTCTCAAACTCTTCCAAAAAACAAGGAGTCACTTCCAGTACACTCTACAAGAATAATATCTCTCTGTCCCCAAAGCCAAAAAGGAAATACAAAAATGACAAGTATAGACTCCAATCTTGGATGAATATTGAGGCAAAAATTCTCAACAAAATGCTGTCATATGAATTAAAAAAACATACTAAGAGAATAATCCATCATGACCACGTGGTATTCATTTCAGCAATGCAGGGCTTGTTCAGCATACTTAAATCAAAATAATATAATAAACCACATCAAGAAATAAAGATAAAAACTAAATGATAATATCAGTAGATGCTGACAAGTACATTTGACAAGATTCAACCCATTTATGATAAAAACTAAAATTTAAATTGGGACCAGAAGAAACATACTTAAACATAGTAAAGACCATATATGAAAAAACCACAGCTAGCAAAATACTCAACAGAGAAAAACTGATTTTGGGGCCGGCTGGTGGCACACCTGGTTGAGCCCACATGTTACAGTGTACAAGGGCCCAGGATTTAATCCCTGGTCCCCACCTGCAGGGGGAAAGCTTCATAAGTGGTGAAGCAGGGCTGCAGGTGTCTCTATTTCTTTCTCCTTCTCTATCACCCCTGCCCTCTCAGTTTCTGGCTGTTTCTAACCAATAAATAAATAAAGGTAATAAACACATTTTTTTAAGTTAAAAAAAAGAAAAACAATGATTTTCAAAATCAACAAAAATAAAAGAATGTCCACTCTCACACTATTCAATAGTTTTGAAATTATTTGTCAGAGCAATTCAACTGGAAGAGAAGTAAAACTATCACTACTTTCATGTTGGTGTGAGAGTATATATACAAAACTAAATACTCTATCAAAAACTACTAGAAACAGTAAATTTAGTGAGTCAAGTGCCAGATACCAAACCAATACATGCAAATCTGTTGTATTTATACAATGAGTTGGAGTGTTGGGAAATGAATATAATTAGTATAGATCTGACTTCAAGTCAAGAACATAGGACGGATGCACACAAACCCTCAAGGGATTGTGGATTCCTACAGCTCTGTCACATGCTTGTGCCTTCCCCCTGGACCCACCATGTGCTTCCCCTGGAACCTGACAGGTATATCAGAACACTGGTAACTAATTTTAAAGACTCATGGCTCCCCACCATCATGACTAGCCATTCTTTCCCCTTTTGCTTATTTTGCTTCTATGGTTTTTATGTATCTAAATAATACACAATGTAATAAACCTCCCATTTGTTAAAGCCTCAAAAAGGGCCACCAAAGGGTTTTTTTTTTAATTACAATATTGGAGGAGAGCTAAATCAAAGAAATAGTTACATTTGTATGTTTACTGTTCCCCCCCACAAATAATTTGCTGTAATCTCAACAAAGATGTGAAAGGAATTTAAATGGAATTTATAAAAGATTATTAAAAGAAATAGAGTATGACACAAAGAAATGGAAGACTATCCTATGTTCATAGATTGGAAAAATAAGCATTGTTAAAATGTCAATTATTTTGTTGATTTAATAATGATTGACAAAAACATAAGATAAAAGGGGTACAATTCCGTTCCTTATCCCATCTCCTCCATTGGAAGATTTCCTGTTCTTTATCCCTCTGGGAGTATCGGCCCAGGATCATTATGAGATGCAGAAGGTGGAAGGTCTGGCTAATGTAATTGCTTCTCTGCTGAACATGGGCATTGGCATGATGATCCACACTCCTAGTCTGTATCTATTTTAAACTAGTGAAATATATTTATTTATTTTTTATGTGATACATCTTAAAATCACAATAGCATTCTTCAAGGAAATAGGGTAAGCAATTCTAAGTTTTGTATGGATCTAAAAAAGACTAAAACTAACTAATGGAATACTGAGATAAAAGAAGAATATTGTGCACCTTCATATCAAATTATACTATAAAGCAATACTAATAAAAATAATGTAGTATTGGAAACTGGAAATAAACCAGCACACATATGAACATGTAATCCATGGAAAAGGATTTAAGACCATGCAGTGACTATATGAAAGCATCTTTTAAAATGATGATAAGCAAACAGAGTTAAATGTTTTAAAAATAAATTCTAGAGTACCACACACCACCACACACAAAAATTATCTCAAAATGAATTAAAGGCTTGGGAGTAGGCTCAAAACCATAAAATAAACAGAAGAAAATATGCGATATATTCAGGGACTTTGACAGAATTTTATTTGGAAAATGAACTGCATTGGCAAAAGAAATCAAAGCAAGAACAAAGTTTTTTTTTTTAATTTTTTTATTATCTTTATTTATTGGATAGAAACAGCCAGAAATCAAGAGGAAGGGGAGTGATAGAGAGGGACAGTGACAGAGAGACACATGCAGCCCTGCTTCACCACTCATAAAGCTTTCCCCTTGCAGGTGGGGGCCAGGAGCTCGAACAGCAAGAACAAAGTTTTAACATCAAAATAAACGAGTACAAAAATAAAAACAACCTAGTGATCAGAAGAAGATATTTATATAAGATGTGTCTGACAAGGGGTTTATATATAAACTGTTTAAATAAATCATCTGACTCAATACAAAATACTAAGCTGCCCAATAAAATGTGAAAAAAAAATTCTCAAAGACTTCTTCTCTAGAGAAATTATATAAATGACCCACAGACACATGGAAAAAATTACCAATATTACTTGTTATTAGGAAAATTCAAGTTATAGCTACAAGAAACACCTCACACTAATGAGAATGTTCTATATCAAAATGACCAGAACAACAAATGCTGGCAATGTACTCTGGTATACTGTTGGTGAGAATGCAAGGTGACACAGTTTCGATAGGAAATGATATGGAGAGTACTTAAAAATGTAAAAATGCTGCAACCCAAGATGTGACACATCGGGCAGGGTACTGGAGTTATGTCCTGAGTTAAATCTCTGGCATCATATATTCCAGAGTAACTCTTTGATTCCCACTTTTCTCTTTTGCATTAGTAAAGAGATATATGTATCTTTACTAATATATACATGAAGAGATCTTTACCAATATATGTATATACAGAGGAAGAGACCTAGAGGTTTAGCAGGTGTATGAGAAAACGCTCAAAGTCACTGATTGACAGATAATGGAAATAAAGACAACAAACAGATACTACTTTACATCTGTGACATTAGAAAAGACAGTATCAACAAATGTTGGCTAGGATAAAGGGGGAAGTGGACACTTACGCACTACTGAAAACAATGCAAATTAGCCCAGCCCTTGTGGAGAAAAACCTGGAAATTACTCAGGACACTTGAAATGAATCTATCCTATGGCCTAGAAATTTCTTCCACAGGGACTTGACCAAGAGGGGAAATCATCTATCAGAAGAGATGTATATATACCTATATTCATAGCAGCATAGTTTATAATATCCATAAACTGGAAGAAATCAAGATGTTCAAAAATAGCTGAGTGGCTAAGAAATTTATACACAATGGAACACTACTCAGCTGTTAGAAATAACAAAGTCATCTCCTTTGTGTTATCTTAGATGGAACTTGAAAGCCCCATGTCAAGTGAGACAAGCCAAAATGAGAAGAACAAATACTGAATGATCTCATTTATAGGTGGACCTTTAAAAATAAGGACAAAGAGAAAATACATAAAGTGAAACTTGGTGTATTACACCAAAGAAAAAGACTCTGGGGAAGGCAGGAGAGGGAGGGCTGAAGAAAACATTAAGATCCTATTGCAAAATGATAGAAAATGACCTAAGATATGGGTGAGAGTGCTCTACAGAAAACTTTCACAGGGATAGGAGTAATTGTACCCAAGTATTGGCAAGTGCATTTTAAACCATTAACCCTCCAATTAAAAATATAAATATATATATATAATAAGTAACATTTATTGGGAGGTCTAGTGGCAGTAAACTTTGTGATTTTTGTTTGTTTAGGAAGGCCTTTTATCCTCCCCAAAGTTTGAAGAGTATTGTAGGATATAGCAGATTTTTTTATCTTTGAATAATTTTATTTTCACTAACTCCTGATTTATAGTATTCTGTCAAAAAGAATCTGCTCCTACCCTTCATCACTTTTGAAGTCTTCTATTGCATTGGAATCTTGATAGTTTTACTAATTTGTATTGTGTTACTGAATTTAGATAAAATAGATATTTCTTAGTTATTTAATTTGTAAATTTCTTTCTATCTATCTATCTATCTGACTCACCAGATTTACATCATCTGTCTTCTGAAATAATTTTACTCTCTATTTTACCTTTACAAAGAGACTCAGATACATCATTATTATTTTTTTTAAAGTGAGGGTTTTTTTAAAATATAAAATTTCTTGAGATCCAGAAAGCATTCTTTTTTGTTTACAGATGAAATAGGAAAATTACATATTCAGGTTCTTTAAAAAAAAAGTTTATTAAAGAGAAAGAGGTGGGCACCAAAGTACTGCTCAGCTCTGGCTTAGGGTGATACTGGGGACTGAACCTGGGACATTGGGGCCTCAGGCAAATGAACTGTATTTTAACAAGTTGAGCCTACTCTCATGGCCCACAGACACAGCATTCTTGTCAAAGGGAAAAGCTAGCTGCAGAACTTGAAGACCTCTGCACATTTGTGCCCTGTCATTAACCAAAGGTCACTGCTGTCAGGATTCAGAGGAGGAATCCACTAATGTTGTCTTTTGTTGTTGTTGTTGTTTTTAATTTATTTATTGGGGAAGTGATGTTTTATATTTGACAGTAAATACAATAGTTTGTACATGCATAACATTTCCCAGTTTTCCATATAACAATACAACCCGCACTAGGTCCTATGTCATCCTTCTTGGATCTGTATTTTCCCCCGACCCCCACCCCAAAGTCTTTTACTTTGGTGTAATACACCAGTTCTAGTTCAAGTTCTACTTGTGTTTTGTCTTCTGATCTTGTTTTTCAACTTCTGCCTGAGAGTGAGATCATCCCAAATTCATCCTTATGTTTCTGACTTATTTCACTTAACATGAATTTTTCAAGGTCCATCCAAGATTGGCTGAAAATGGTGAAGTCACCATTTTTTATAGCTGAGTGGTATTCCATTGTGTATATATACCACACCTTGCTCAGCCACTCACCAGTTGTTGGATACCTGGGTTGCTCTCAGGTTTTGGCTATTACAAATTGTGCTGCCAAGAACATATGTATGATCTTTTTGATTGGGGTGTTGGGTTCCTTAGGATATATCCCCAGGCAAGGAATTGTAGGATCAAAGGGTAGGTCCATTTCTAGACTTCAGACAATTCTCCAAACTGTTCTCCACAGAGGACAGACCAACTGACATTCCCACCAGCAGTGTAGGAGGGTTCCTTTGACCCCACAACCTCTCCCGCATTTGCTGCTGTTACCTTTTCTCATGTACCATATTCTCACAGGAGTGAAGTTGTATCTCATTGTTGTCTTTATTTGCATTTCTCTGACAGTCAATCAGAGACTTGAAACATTTTTTCATCTGTTTCTCTGCCTTTTGGATCTCTTCTGTGGTGAATATTCTGTCCATGTCCTTCCACCATTTTTGGATGGGGTTATTTGTTTTCTTGTTGTTGAGACTGGCAAGCTCTTTATATATTCTGGTTATTAGCCTCTTGTCTGATGTATGGCATGTAAAGATCTCCTATTCTGTGAGGGGTCTCCTGGTTTGGGTAGTAGTTTATTTTGCTGTGCAGAAGCTTTTTAATTTGATATAGTCCCATAGGTTTATGCTTGCCTTTGTTTTCTTTGTAATTGGATTCATTTCATTGAAGATTCCTTTAAAATTTATGTGAAAAGAGTTCTGCCAATATTTTCCTCCAAGTATCTGAGTTTGTGGTCTAACATCCAAGTCCCTGATCTACTTGGAATTTACTTTTGTATTTGGTGAAATATAGTGGTTCAGTCTCATTCTTCTGCATGTTTCAACCCATTTTTTCCAAAACCATTTGTTGAAGAGACTGCTTTCCCTATTTAATGGCTGGGTACTTTTTTCAAAGATTAGATGTCCACAGGTGTGGGGCTTAATTCTGGGCTCTCAATTCTATTCCACTGGTCAGTGTGTCTATTCATGTTCCAGTACCAAGCAGTTTTGATGACAACAGTCTTATAGTACAATTTGAGGTCAGGGAGTGTGGTGCCTCAAGTTCTGTTCCTTCTTCTTAAGATTGTTTTGGCAATTCGATGTCTTTTCTGGTTCCAGATAAACATTTGTAGCATTTGTTCTATTCTCCTAAAAAATGTGCTTGGGATCTTGATGGGGATGGTATTAAATTTGTGGATGGCTCTGGGTAGTATATTCACTTTGATGATGTCAATTCTTCCAACTGATGAACATCAAATATCTTTTGAGTTCTTTGTGTCTTTTTCAATTTCCTTGAGTAATGACTCATAAATTTTCAGTGTACAAGTCTTTCACTTCTTTGGTTAGGTTTATCCCTAGATTTTTTATTGTTTTTTGTTTCTATAGTAAAAGGAATTGATTTCTGGATTTCAGCTTCTTCTAACTTAGTGTTTGCATAGAGGAATGCCACTGACTTTTGAATGTTAATTTTGTAGCCTGACACCTTACTGTATTGCCTGATGATTTCCAAAAGCTTCTTGCTGGATTCCTTAGGTTTTTATATGTATACTATCATGTCATCTGCAAATAGGGAGAGTTTGACGTCTTCTCTTCCAATCTGACTTCTTCTCTTCCCTTTAATTCCTTGCTCCTGCCTGATTGCTATGGCAAGAACTTCCAATACTATGTTGAATATTAGTGGGTAGCCCTGTCTAGTAAGTACCTGATCTGAGGGGAAATGCTTCAGTTTTCACCATTGAGTATGATGCTGACTGTAGGTTTGCTATATATAGACTCCACTATCTTGAGAAATTTTCCATCTATTCCCATTTTTCTGTAGTGTTTTGATCATAAAGGGGTCAAAGTCTTTCTCTGTGTCTATTGATATGACCATGTGGTTTTTGGTCTTGCTTTTATTGATGTGGTGGATCATGTTGATTGATTTGCATATATTAAACCAAACTTGCATCCCTGGGATAAACCCCACTTGGTCATGATGAACAATCTTTTAAATATACTGCTGTATCTGGTTGGCTAGAATTTTGTTCAATATTTTATCATCTATGTTCATCAGAGATATTGGTCTTTTTTGGTTGTGTCCCTGTCTGCTTTTGGTATCAGAGTGATGTTGGCTTTATAGAAGCTGGCAGGGAGTATTCCAGTGTCTTCAATCTTCTGGAAGACTTTTAAAAGTAGAGGTGTTAGATTTTCTTTGAAGGTTTTGTAGAATTAATTTGTAAAACCATTTGGTCCAAGACTTTTATTTTTGGGAAGGTTTTTGATAACTGTTTCAATTTCATTAGCTATGATGGGCCTGTTCATGTTATCTACTTCTTCTTCAGTTTTGGAAGTTTGTAAGTATCTAGGAAATTGTACATTTCTTCCAGGTTCTGTAGCGTGGTGGCATATAGTTGTTCATAGAAGCCTCGCATGATATGTTGAATTTCTGTGATGTGTTTGTGATATCTCCTCCATCATTTACTCTCTGATTTATTTGAGTCTTCTCCATTTTTGGGTTTGTGAGTCTGGCTAAAGGTTTCTCGATTTTATTCACTCTTTCGAAGAACCAACATTTACTTTTGTTGATCTTTTGTATGGTTTTCTTATTTTCAATGTTATTGATTTCTGCCCTAACTTTAGTGATTTCTGTCCTTCTGGTTGCTTTAGGGTTCCTTTGTCCTTCTTCTCCTAGGTCTTTAAGATGTGCAATCAACTATTTATTTGTGATTTTTCTTGTTTCCTAATGTGTGCTTGTATGGCTATGAACTTCCCTCTCATTACTGCCTTAGCTGTGTTCCAAATATTTTGATAGCTTTTGTCTTCATTTTCATTAAACTCTTGAAACATTTTGATTTCTTTCTTTATTTCCTCTTTGACCCAGTAGTTTTAAAGGAGTGTCCTGTTGAGCTTCCACATTTTGGGACTGTTACTAATCTTTTGTTGATTGTTAAGTGTTAGTTTAATTCTACTGTGGTCTGAGAAGATGTGTGGGATGGTTTCAGTGCTCCTGAATTTCCTGATGCTGTCTTTGTGGCCTAACATATGGTCTATCCTTGAGAATGGCCCACGTGGACTTGAGTAAAATGTGTATTCTAGTTTCTTGGAATGAATGACTCTGTAAATGTTCAATGGTTCTAGTTTATCTATCTCCTCATTTAGCTCCCTCATATCTTTTCTTCCACATGGATAATTTATATTTTCCTATCTTTCACATCATTGATATTTTATTCCATTAGTACTATTTCAGTATCTTTATATAGAAATTTTGGTCTTATTAATTTTTTTAAATAGCATTTCTTTTTTGAATATTTTATTTATCTTAATCAAAAAGAGAATGAGAAGTAGATGCAGAGAGAAAGAAAGATAGGCCAGAGTACTGATAAACTCTGGTTTAGGGTGGTGCTGTGGATTGAACCTTGATATGAGAACCTCAGGCATGAAAATTTTTTGCATAACCATGATACTATCTCCCTAGTTCTCAGTTAATGCCTTATTTAAAGCTTAAATTTCTGACTTCTACTTGTTAATTTATTCATGAGTTCATTTCTGACTCTTCTCATATCTATTTGGATTTCTTTATAATGACTCTTTTGAATTCTCTATCCATTAAAAAATATAATCATATAATCATCCATGGTTGTCAATTTGGTTTCTGTAGATTTTTCATTCTCTCCTTTGATGTCATACTAACTTGAAATCTTTAAGTTGTCTGGTATGTTGTTTTGTCTGCCCATGTGGAATCTGGCTAAGCAACTTAAAAATGTGCTGTGGTTATCTTTGAAATTTCTAATGAGTAATTATATGATTTAATATATGTTGTTTGGTTACTGTTGATTGTCTTAGCATAAACAAGTGAATAGTTTATAATGTGTCAGCAGGGTAGAAGAGGGACTTGATGGAAGTCAGTACAGGGAAGGAATCTGGTTTATATGCATGGTGACACCAATTCTCTACATTTTAGAACTTCAGACTGGAGACTCATCAGTCTCGCTACTGTGTTACATTCACAGGGAAAGTAGGTATCGTACCTCATGAGGATTTTAGTCCAAAATTATTTATTTATTGTCCTCCTTTCTAGGTTACTAGAACAAGTATCACTCACTTAGACCTAGGGGATGTGCCTCCATGCTGTCTTCACTCTCCCTTCCCAAGGTTCCCTGACAAAGTAAACAGATATATTGCCTTATTCCTCTTAAGATTAACAACTCTGAGAGTGCATTTCTACTTCCCTTCTACCAAAAAAATATGTAGTATCTAAAAAAAAAATTATAATGTAGCTCATGTTTTTCTCTGAGGTACAGAGGGTGCTTAAACCTTGAGCCTCTGCTGTGGACTTCTCTTATTGGTGTCTAAGAGAAGACACTGATTCTTCATGTGAACAAAGTAAGTAATGTCCTCATTTTCACAACAGTCATTCAAGTTCTCTAACAAACAGAACATAATTTCCTATCACTTTAACTTTGATTTCTGGGGAAATGTCATTTTCATTTTTGATAGTATGTTACTGTGATTTTTTTATAGTATTTTTTTCATAGTTTTTAATGAGCTGCTCTTCATGCATTTGAAGTAGTTAACACATTTATTTCATAGCTTTGTTTACTTTGATTCTAACAGCTCAGCAGGTTGGTAATTAAGAGTTCTTTCTTTCAGTTTCTAGTAGGTAGTGCTATCACAAGTTTTTGGTGTCCTTTATATGAGCTATCTCTGGCTATATTTGGAGTCAATATTTTACACTCACCATTTCCTCTGTTAGGGTGTCACCAGTGCTCTCCTTGCTGTATCAATACTAAAGTTATAGGTATCACTACTGCATTAAGGCTTGTCAGATTCATGGACATGACTGTCAGAGGTGGTACCAAGATCATGGGGAGCCAGTGTGAGCCATCACTGTATAATATTATATGGCTAAGGATACTTTTTAGGGGTGGAAAAAAGGATTCTGCAGTCAGTCACTAGCATCACTCTAAATTAGTTCTCTCTCTCTCTCAACTCTCTTCTCTCTTTTAACCAGGGTCATAGTCCTGCAATGAGGACTCTACCGGTGATGAATCCAGTTTGTATGGGCCTACAGACTCCACCACCACAGCAAGAGAACCAGGTTTCTAGGAAATGCCTCTGCTTCTGACACCACTATGTATTCCAATCTACCTATCTTCAATGTACAAATGTGAAGATCTCACAGACATCCTATATGTTGGTCAAAAGAATATCTGTGGAACTATGAATTTTCCACTAGGAACAAAGAAAACATCCCACACTGTGTTAATATTTTCATCACTCTTTTATTCTTAAAGTTTTATTTTCATATATTCAGATTTTTGAGTAGTATCCTCCTGACTTTTCTTTTGATAGTTCTTGAGTTAATTTTTATTATGGAGACTGATGTTTTACAATCAACAATAAATAAAAATTTTAGTACATGTGCAAAGTTTTCCTAATTTTTTTTATAAAACACTCTCACCCCTCACCTAGGGTAGGCTACTCCACCACCATGCACCAGGAACTGAACCACCATGACTTCCACCAATACAATCATCATCACTTTTGTGTTATACACCAATAAATGGTGTTGGGGAAATTGGGTTGAAATGTGCAGAAGAATGGAACTAAACCACTACATTTCACCACACACAAAAGTAAACTCCAAATGGATCAAAGGCTTGAATGTTAGACTAGAAACCATCAACTACTTAGAGGAAAATATTTGCAGCACTCTTTTTTATCTAAAAATTTTATAGGCATCTTCAAAGATACAAATCCAATTGCAAGGAATAAAAAAAAAAAGTCAACGGGACTGCAGACTGCATCAAATCCAAAAGCTTCATTTCAACAAATGAAACCACTCAAACAAAAAGACTCCTTACAGGAAGGGAGGAGATCTTTATATTCCATATACCAGGCAAAAGGTTAATAGCCAAACCATATAAAGAGTTCATCAAACTTAGCAACATAAAACAAATGACTCCATCCAAAAGTAAAGAGAGGATATGAACAGAATATTCACCCAAGAAGAGACCCAAAAGACCAACAGACATATGAAAAAAAAAATTCAGAAAGGATAGCAACACATGCTGGAGAGGTTGACAGAGACATTCTTGTATTACTGGTGGGAATGTAAATTGGTCCAACCGCTGTGGAGAGCAGCCTGGAGAATTCTCAGAAGGCTAGAAATGGACCTACCCTATGATCCTCTTCTGGGGAACCAAACATACTATACCTATGAATATAGATTCATAGCAGCATCATTTGTAACAGCCAAAACTTGGAAGCAACCCACATGTCCAACAACAGATAAATAGCTGAGTAAGTTGTGGTGATATATATTATTCAGCTTTTAAAAATGATGAATTTACCTTTTCAGTTTATCTTGGATGGGACTTGAAGGAATCATGTTATGTGAGATAAACCAGAAAGATAAGAACGAATATGGAATGATCCCATTCATAGACAGAAGTTGAGAAATAAGAACAGAAGGAGAAACACAAAGCAGATCTTGAATCCAATATACTCATTTTCTGTACATGCAGATGAAGGTAAGAAATGAAAAACTGTTGCATTCAAAATAAAAAGAATGCTTCCATACTTACCTGGCAGGGGAGATACCATAATCAGGAAGGTGGTTTTCCCAGGGCGAAGCTTTATCATTGCACTCTGGATGTGCTGACCCCTGCAATTTCCCTAGATGTGGGAAACTCAACTGCATAATTTGTGGTAGTGGGGGACTGTGTTCATGCTCTCCCCTTTAAAATAAAAATAAATAAAAATAAATAATGCTTCCAGAAATCACAGCAAATAATACATCAAGCATGGATGAATCTAGATAGAAACCACTCTAAAGCCTAAGAAAATGAATCTATACAACAGAGTAATAAAGGAAAGCATCCAGGTAGAGAAGTAAAGAATAAATTTTAAAAATTCCCCCACCAAGAAAGAATAACTTTTAAGATACAGAATGTTGCTGTGTGAAAAGGGAGGGTGCATCAACCCAAATCCCAATTCAGTGACTCTACATTTTCAATGCAAGAAAAGGAGGTAAGAAACTATTGGAAGTTTTAACCTGTTGGGCATTACGCCAGCCCCCTGCTCCATTGCTGATACTATGGTCTATTTACATAATCATTGTTTTGCCTGAGACCCGCCATGCCTGCTGGGTATTGGTTAATCCCACTAGTTAGAACCTTCGCAACAGCTGCTATGGAAGCTTTCTACCTTCGGGCTCTTTTCTCTACCCCATCTCCTAGTCATTTCCTTTTCCCACTTGCCACTTCCAGTTAAAGATATATATATAAAGGCATTTGTTGTCTCTGATTAATAAAGGTATTGTATTGCGTTCCCACTCTGCCATGAGTTCCTTGTCTCTCTCTCTCTCTCCAGTGAAGCTAGCCTGGCAATAACCCATATCTGCAAACTTAGAACTGCTGAAGTTTACAATGGAGGGGTTGGAGAGTCAGGACTTTGGTGGTAGAAACAGTATGGAGTTGAACCCCTGATATTTTGTAATTTTGTAAATCAGTATTAAATCACTAATAAAATTTAAATAAAACAAGAAGCTATTGGAAGTAAACTGAGGTTAAAATAGCCTACAGTTGCCACTTTGCAACAACAAAAATAGATCAATTGAGTTCTGTCAAAATTTAAAACTTTTGTGAAACCAAGGACAGTATCAAGAGAGTGAATAAGCAACCCAATGAAGGTGAAGAAATAGCTGCAAATAATATGTCAAATATATAATTGATACCCAAATATATAAAGTACTCCTGGTAGTTCTCATCTTGTAGAACACACACTTTAACATGTGCAAGGACCTGGATGCCAATCACCACATAGGACCATCATGCAAAGGCTTCTAGAGTGGTGGAACGGTGCTGTGGTGCCGTTCCTTCTCTTTTCTTCTTTGTATGCCTCTGACGCTCTACCTGGGAAAAAGAAAAAGTGAAGAGTCCACTGGGAGTAGGAATTGTGGCAGAGCAGTCCTGGTAGGGCAAATAAAATTTCTTAAATATGCAAAATTAAAATAAAATAATTCAAATGGTCAAAGGAATTTAATATTCTATCCCAAATAAGGCATTCAAATGACCAGTTACAAGAATAAATATTTAGTATTAATTGTAAAAATGGAAATGAGAATCAAAATACGAATGTTCTAATAATGGAAAGAAAAACAAACCCCAGAAATTACAGCCTTTCTATATTACACAGGTTATGTTGCTTTTGTGTTAGACTTAATATTTAATATATCAAATCCACTACTAAGTAAACCCAACAGAACTGAAAGTAGTGTCTTTAACAGATACGTGTATACCATATTCATAGCAGCATTATCCACAATAGCCAAACAGCTAAAATAAACCAAAACACATAAATAGGTAAAAAAAAAATGTGAAATGCACACAGACACACAGACACACACACACAGAGACGGATACTAGTATGGTTAGACCTTGAAAATATTATGCTAAATGATATCAGCCAGATACAAAATGATATTGTCAGATGAGGTTGGGCATGCTCAGGGTGGCATGACCATAGACTTAAAATGATATTTTCTAATTCCATTTAAATGAGATATTTAAAATAGACATTTCATAAGGATAGAAAGTAAAATAATATTACTAGGAGAAAGAGGAAATCCAGTGTTATTGCAAAGTGGCTACAGGATATTTGTTTAAGACGACTAAATAATAGTTATGTAACTGGGTAGTATGATGGTTGCTCATGATGTCTGTGTACTTAGCCGCACTAAATTATACATTTAAAACTGTCAATTTCATGATATATATATATATATAGCGTGAAATTTATATACATTTGAGCACAGTTAAATAATAATAATAAAAAAATACCTCACACTTAAAATGGAGGAGGGGCATATGTACACAGTGAGAAAATGGAGAAACAACTGTAGTATTTCTATATACTAGAGAAGCATTCCTCAGTAACTTTAAAGCAACAAAATGGAAATTACTCAGAAATACAATACTAAGAAAATGAATTCAGACATGTATATATGTATATAGCTAATGGTCCATTTATATGAAAGAGAAAAACTAATTTACAGCATGAGAAATAAATCAGTTGTTGAGTGAGGTTTGGGGTTTCTGATGGAAAATCAGGGGTGAAGAATACCCTGCCCGTGAAATCATTTGGTTTGGCCTTACCAAGGTAGCCATAGGCTGGACACACTTTTTCATGGCCTGCAAATGATGTTATGAATATCCAAGCCAGCATTGGCAGAGTTGTTTTTTCAGTCCCTGCAAAGGATTGTTAAAGTGTGATGGGGATGATTTACATCTTGATTGGCTTTGTAGCTACATATGTGTATATATGGAGCATGACTCCTGAACTCAAACTATATACAGAAGGCATCAATAGTTTATTATGTAAATCACATGTCAATAAAGTTGATGAAAGGGAAGTAGAAGAAAGGAAGAAAAAAAGGAGAAGGGACACTGCATAGCTATAGCAATTAAAATATGATATTACCTCTAGAAAAAGGCAATTATACATACTAGATAAACAGAGACTGGAAATAAACACACACACATACAAGTGTTCACACTTCTCAGAGTCAGAGATGGCATTGAAAAGAGAATGTGCAATAAAATAAGATAACCATGTAATAAAGTGTTTGATGTTATCCCTACATTATACTACCACACAGTCAAGACTCTAAATAGGCTAAGGCAAAAGTTTACTATTTTTTGAGAAAAATAAAGAATAATAACCTGTGATTCCAAGGTACTGAACATTTTCTTCAGATACATTGTATTTCTGATACTTTATATAGGTGAAATACAGATACGGACATAGTCATACAGACACAGAATATATATTTACAGAATACATATATATATACAGAATATATATATGAGAGAAGTGATGATACAGATTTAGAGATAAAGACATGCATTATGAAGAATTAGCTCACATGATTATCTAAAGTTAAGAAGTCTGATCATCTACCAGCAGCACTTTGGAGACCCCGGAAATTGAGGATGTAATTCAATCTGAATCTAAAAACCAGAACCAATAGCAAGTTTAAGTGCAAGAATAGGAGACAAATTGAGAAAATCTAGCTCAGGCAGTGATTAGGAAACTTCCTCTCTCCTCTTTTGTCTTCTTTAGTCTCTCAACTACTTTGGATGACATCCACCCACACTCAGGCAAAAAATTTACATAGTTGACTCCACCAATTCAAATGCTAAATGCTAATCTTGCAAAGGAGGTTGGAAGGGGAGGGAGTGGGAATGAGGGCCTTGGGGCTGGACAGGACTTGGTTTAGTGTGTTCAGTTTTGGACTCTCCAGCATGAGGTCCAGAATTTGATCCCTGGCATTAAATATGCCAAAGCAATATTCTGATTCTCCCTCGCCTCTCATAAATAAACAAATAAATAGTTTTTGCAAACAGTAGCTTGGGGTCAGGCAGTGGCACACTTGGTAGAGAGTATAGGATGCAGTGCTCAAAGACCCAGGTTTGAGCCCCTGGTCCCTACCTGCAGAGGGAAAGCTTCATGAGTGGTGAAGTGGTCTGTCTCTCTTTTTCTTTATCTCCCCCCCTTCCCTCCTGATTTCTCCATCTCTAGTTAATAAATAAAATACTTTTAAAATATACAGAAGCTAGTCTCATCAAGAAACACCCTAACATTGACAATCAGAAATAGATTTCTATCCTGAGTACCACTTAGTGAAAAATGACAGGTAAAATTAATCCTCATACCATTCATTTTTGCTCTTAGCTGGGGAGAAACAGAGTTTTATAACTACTGGTTAAGGCAAATGTAGGGGTTCATTCTTTCCACACACAGGCACTGATGAATCCATGGCTGTTAATTTCAGTCAAACTGTGCAGAAGAGGAAAACAGCTTTTATGAGGAGAACTGGAAATTTCCTTATTAGCTAAGTGGGGGAAATTCAAAGAAAAGAAAAACTATCCCAGATAAAAATCTACTTTTCACATAGACAAAATCTGGGTTTCCAGTAATGAAACTAGCTCCAATCCACAGTTTGCAATTTTTACTTCTAAATTTAATCAGGATTGACTGTTGACAGGACTGAGGATTTTAAAAATACATATCAAATAAGTGATTTCCAAATTCCCCCCAATCTTCCCTGAGGGATGTGACCTAGTCATGGTTGGGATTACAATGGCCTGAAATGGAATCTTTTTTCACATTCAGCAATTGGAAACATCAAAGGTTTGAGGAAAGGAGAAGTCTGGTAGAAATGCCAGGGTCCTAGTAGCTAGGAGGAATGTCTGAAAAATTACTAAAACTAGATGAGAATGAATGGCTGAGATTAGAAGTGGCACTAAAGTCAAACACATCAAGGAAGAAAGGATCAAAGAGATAAGAACTGATGGAGTGAGTTGGAAGCAACAAGAGAAAGTGGAATTTCTGAATGATTACCTGGAAAACAGGCTAGTCTAGCTGATAATTATGGACTGAAGCACAGATTGTGGGACAAAGAATGTGGTTGTTTTAGGCTTTGATGCTTTAAGAATAGAATGGAATGGGTGAATATAGTGCTGAGACATCACTAAGCCTAGGCAAAAGGAACCTTTTTGTTTTAAACAAAGTCAGTCATTAAGAGTTTTGGCATTAATTTTGATTTTTTTTTTTTTAAGATATGGCATCCAATATTATGTGCCTGGAATCCTAAAAGTTTTAGTGACTGCTGCCTGTTCTACCCAAGAAAAGTTACTCAAATTGCCTCACTTTAGTCTGGTCCTAGTGAACAAAAAGTATTCTGAAGAAAAGTGAAGGGCTGGGAGTGAAGCTTACTTGAATAGTTTGTGAGGCTCACTTTACCATACACTTGACCCAGGTTCAAGTTACCCACCATATCACATTTGAAGAAGCTTTGATGCTGTGATGTCTTTGCCCCACCCGCTGCCATTTTTACATGAGAAAGTTGGCCCAGAATGATGAAGACCTGGTGTTGAAAAGAAGTGTTAAGCTCATGTTTTCCAGTTATGATGACTACATAATAAACAGCTATGAATGATTATAACCAAATGGAAATATAGCACATAAAAAAACCTGCAGACGTAACACTAAATCATAAAAAAAAAAAAAAAAAACTATACTTGAGACTTTACTATAAGGTGGTGAATATATTTAGAGTCCTCATTCCAAGGTTGATGTATATGTTTTGATTTGGTCTAAGTCAGTGTGGTCATCTTGAGAAAATAGGCTCTAACTCCAGGAATTAATCTGATGACATGAAACATGTTCAAAACTTTTAGAAATGTATACAAAGGGGGTTGGGAGAGGTTTACCTAGTAGAGAACCTGGGGTTCCAGAACCTCACCTCAGGCATGACAGTCTTTTGCATATCTACTATGCTGTCTTGGAGCTCTAATGTTATCTTTTCAAGAATTTATTTCCCTCTCAATGAATGAATATGTAAAGGCTTGGGATAAATATCAGTAATCAAAATGACCATGTTCTCCATTTTATTGCACAGGCAAAAAGTTTTCCTCTTATACTTCAGCGAGTTCAGCAGTGGGACAACTTACCTCAGGATGCTGGTTTTGTTGTTCTTGCTTATTTTATTTATTTATTTATTTTTGTGGGATATTAGGCACAGGTCATAGTCATCTTTGTAGTTATTAAACAAGATCACTTATTCTCACAGTGCTTTCTGATCCATCTTTTCTTCATTGTTTCACTGTCTTAGGCAGAGAAACTTGTAAAACATTATTAAACTGTCACATTCTTCATTTACAACAAAGATTATTCAATTTTTAGGAGAAAATATTGCTAAATACCACTTCAGGGTTAAACAGCAACAGCCCTTCTAGTTGCCAGAAAACCATCCTTTCCCTTCTTTCTTCATCATTCTCCTAAGTCATCCCTGCCCAGGAAGGAAGAGCTTACATTTTAATTCTATTTCATACTCTTATTTCCTACTCCTCCTAAGCATAACTCCATAAATATCATTTATATCATCCCTACTTTAGCAACTTACTTCAGATATATTTATATTCAGAATATATTTTTTCATGGCCTGGGAAGCTATCTTAGCATTAGAGCATAGAATGGACATCCTGTAGTCACCAAAGGCTCTAGGTTCAACCCCCAATACAGTCATACAGCAAAATTGAGCAGTTTGTGGTGTTTCTCTCTTAAGCTGAATTAATTCTCTTGTCTTTCCTACCCAAACTTTCTAGTTCTACTTTAAATGATCCCTGGAAACATTCTAAAATACTTTATAAAATCAGATAAGCTCTATGTTAATGTGCATAAAAATTATTACTTATTCCAGCTTCAGAGGAACGAATTCACTTTCAGTGTTATGATTACCCAAACTCATGCACAATTTTTCTTCAGGTAAACCTGTAGGAAGACAATTATTTTCAGATAGGACTATGTATTTTAATTCTTTTAAAGCCACTCAAAATTATTTGCTGGTCCTTTAGAAGTACAAAAGTCTATTCAAGGGCAGGTGATATGTCATCACACAAATAAGTAACCAACATGTCTCATGCATCTCTGGTTTTATTTCCTTTTCTCGGACTTGGTTCCAGAACAAGTAATGGTTACTCCATTCTTTAGTGAAGGCTTCTCGTTGGAAGAAACCAGAGACACAGCTGATAAATGCTACATTGGACTGTCCACAGTAGATAACAACAGGGATGAGTCTCGATGAGACCTGTGTAATCCACCCTAAGAATTAGACATCAGTGTTTATCTTCTATGAGCTCCCCTTCTAAGTAGTAACCACTAAAGACTAGTATTATTTTGATGAAAAGAACTCTTTAGATTGCCATTCATCCATTCATTCATTCAATTTATATTGTCACCAGAGTTATCACTGGGGCTTGGTGGCAGCAATAGGAATCCACAGCTCCTGGTGGTCATTTTTTCTTTTCTATTTTATTTGATAACACAGAGAGAGTTGAGAGGAATTGGGGAGGCAGAGAAGTAAGAGACAGACACTTGTAGCCCTGCTTCACCATTTGTTAAATGTTCCACCTGAAGGTGGGGAGGAGCAGTGGGAGCTTGAACTGGGTAACATGTGTGTTTAACCAGGTGCTCCACCACCCAGCCCCCTAGATTGCTTCTAATTTGCATATTAACAGAGAAGAGAAAAGAAGACCAGATTTTTAGAAACAGTAAGAAAGACATTTTCCTTTATAAATGCGCAAGGTACTCCATGGCTAAGACACACTCAGCCCACACATACATACATTTACCACCACAACTCACCAACAACAATAATGCCCCCCAAAGAAAACCAAAAATCTTTTCACTCTAAATATTTGGCTTTCTTTAGAATACACACATATATGTGAAAATGCACAGCATTCAGATATGCAATCTCAGTGAGTGGTAATTTCTTATAATGTGCCTCTATTTAAAGCAACAAGCAGTTGGAGGGTTTATAACCAGGGTGGTAAAAGTAAAAGCAAATTATTGTAATAGTTGTGCTTTTTTTGTTGCTTGTTTGTTCATTTCGTAAGATTTATTTAAATTTCCCAAAGTTTGTTTTACAGCTTAACCTTAGGCCATGTTAAGTACATATTTTGATACTGATTAATTATAATTTGTGTTTTATAAGAAAATGAGGGGCTAGGTGGTGGCGCACCTGGTTGAGCGCACATGTTACAATGCGCAAGGACCCAGGTTCGATCCCCTGGTCCCCACCTGCAGGGGGAAAGCTTCACAAGTGGTAAAGCAGGGCTGCAGGTGTCTCTGTCTCTCTCCCTCTCTATCACCCCATTCTTGCTTGATTTCTACCTGTCTTTATCCAATAAATATATAAATAAAGATAATTTAAAAAAAAGAAAATGAACCTGTTATAAATAATATGAAACAAATTGTAAAACTTTTCTCATTTATTATGACATTTTCTTAATATACATATGCATATATTTTTTCCCTTATAGTCATCAGGGTTAATGCTGGGCCTCAGTGCTGACACTATAAATCCAGGCAGCCATTTTTTTTTCCTATTTTTATTTGATAGGACAGAAATTGAGAGAGAAGGGGTGATAGAGAGGGAGAAAGAGGTCAGGATTAGGTAGCTAAGTGGTTAAGCTAAGAGACTCTCATACTGAAGCTCCACAGTTCCATGTTCAACCCCCCACACCACCATAAGCCAGAGTAGTGTTCTGGTTAAAAGAGAGAGAGAGAGACAGAGAGAGAGAGAAGAAGAAGGAGGAGGAGGAGGAGGAAGAGGAGAAGCAGAAGAAGAAGGAGGAGAAGAAGGAGGAGGAGGAGAAGGAGGAGGGGCACCTACAGACCATCACTGCTCCTGAAGCTTTCCCCACTGCAGGTGGGGAGCAGGTGCTTGAACCTGGGTTTTTATTCATGGTACTATGCATCACCACCCGGGTCCCTGATTTTTCCAGCACCTGCCAGTGATACAAGAACTAAAATGTTTCACATTGAGTCTAGTTTCTGCTGAGAATCAAACCTAGAACCTGAGGTGTCTGAGGTGAGTGTACTTCCATGGGGCTATTCAACAACCCCTCACCCCAGCCTGCCTTTTGCCTAAAAATCTCTCCACCAGGCTGTGAAGGTCTAAGATCAGTGAAAGTTTCACACCATCAGCAGAGCTCCTGGTGGGCACTGATCCTGGGACCTAGAGCATGAGGGAAAAAATGTTTTTTTGAGGGGCAAATGCTCTTTCAAGGGATTATTCACCCACCAGCCCTACCCCATGAAGTCTTTTGCCCACTTGATTCTCTGCTCAGAAGTAGAGACTTTAAGATTCCCATAAGTGAAAAACTAGAGAAGATCAATCTTGGGACCTGGGACATAAGAGGCAAATGCTCTTTAATGATGTTATTTACCCACTGTCCCACCCTACCAAGCTTTTCTCCTACTTGTCTTTCTGCCCATGAAATACCAAGGTTCAAAATGGGAGTGAAAATTTCATACAGTAAGGGGAACAAGTATCAATGCTGAGCCTGGGGAAAACAAGGTGAGGAAGCTTCCTGGGGGCTGTTCACCTATTCTCCTGCTGGGCCTTAAAGCCAGCCCCCACTGCTGCTGCTCTGCTCCATGCCCCATTGCTGACACTATGGTCTATTTACATAATCATTGTTTTGCCTGAAAGATCCCACCACGTTATCCCCTCAGGGTATTGCTAATTCAGTTAAAACCATCACAACAGTTGCTAAGGATGCTTCCACCTTCCCAGCATGCATTGTTTTCTCCACCCCTTTTCCTAGCCAATCCCTTTCCTGACTTGCCACTTCCATTTTTACCCTATAAAGCTGTTCGTGCTTTCATTCTCTTTTCTCTTCCGCATCCTGACCTGGAGAAGACCTGGAGAAGGGCTGGTGTGCATAGCAGGAAGTGGCCATTTTGCTAGCTCCACGTGGTCTAAACCTGCTGTGCTCACACCTGACTCTGGGGTGTCCACATCAATAAAGAATTGTATTACCACACAGCCATGAGTTCCTTGTCTCTCTCTCCCTCCGGTGAAGGGCACTCTCCTCTGTTCTGCTTTTTGACCATAGTCTCCATCACACTGTGAGGATCAGGGATTGAACAAGAGTAAAAGTACTTGGTGTTTTACATCAGAGTTCCCACTGGGGCTTGGCCCCAGGGAAGGTGAACCTTGTGTGCAGCCTCAGAGCTATTTGCCTACTCTGCTCTGCTTTCTGACCACCAGTCTGTTTCATGCTGTGAGGGGCAGGGGTCAAAACCAGGGCTCATGGTTAGGGAGTGAGTAACTGGTCCTGTGCCCTAACTCATGAACTGTGGTCTTTGAACAGCTTTCAGCAGGTGAACTCAACCACATCAACCTGTGCTTGGGAAGGGGCCGAGGGGGTGAGCTCCATCTGATCTAAGTGAAAACAGTAGAGAAGGTCTCCTGAAAGTCCTTTTGGAGAACAGAGGCAGGTGTTTCCAGCCCAGGAACTGAGGAGAAGGAGGAGCTGCTTTTGATGAAAGGATGCAGAACTCCATCATCTGGTCATCAGACTGAGGCCAGGACTCCGCATCCTCTGCTTATGCCAGAGGCCTCAGTAGCTGGATCCCACTCATCCCGAGTCTAGTTTTGCAGTTTACCTGGCTTTCAACCAGTTGCCAGAACCCACCTTAAGTATCTCTTGGCCATAGTAAGTATGTAGAAAGCATTTGTGCCTGGGGGAAGGCTTCATGAGTGGTGAAGCAGTGCTGCAGAACTCCCTCTTTCTCCCTTTCTCTCTCCCTCTCCCTTTCTCTCTCCCTCTCCCTTTCTCTCTCTTCCTCTCTCTCTGTCTCCTCTAAGGTTATCTCTGGGGCTCGATGCTGGTACTATGAATGCACTGCTCCTGGCTTCCATTTTATTGGATAGAGCAGAGAGAAATTGAGAGGGATGGAGAGAGAGAGAGATGTACAAACCTGCTTCATCACTTCTGAAGTGTCCCTCCCACAAGTGGGGAGCCAGGTATTCAAACCCAGATCCTTGCACGGATCCTTGTGCTGCTCTGTACTATGTGCACTTAGCTGGGGGCACCACTGCCCGGCCTCATCTCACTCTTTACCTCCTCCTTCTATCTTGATTTCTGGCTGTCTCTATCCAATAAATAAATAAATAAAGGTAATAAAAGTTAAAAAGTTAAACAAAAATGTGTGTTAAAGGCTTTCATTCCTAAGGGTTGGTGCCGAAAGCACCATAAGCCACAGCTGAGTGATGCTCTGGGCAAAAATAAAAATAATATATCATGGAGAAAAGCTCATTAATTTATTTTCTTATTATTGCCACCAGGGTTATTGCCACCAGGGTTATTGCTGGAACTTGGGTTATTGCTGGAACTTGATGCTATCACAATGAATTTACTACACCTGGTGGTCCTTTTCCTTCTATTTCTTTGTCCCTGAAGACACTTTTAGTAAGCAACCCGGAGTCCCCAAATTTTACCAACTAGACTTTGGGGATTTAGGAAAATAAGGCTGGGCTTTCCTTATGCAGGAAATGCTCTAGGGACTCCCCCTACCCCCAAACAAAGAGCAGAAGGGACTCTGGTGGGTGACAGAGTGGCTCAGTTCTGAGGAGCAGCCCCAGCAGTGTCCAGGACTCCTGCTTTGATTCTAGGCAGTGTCTGTGCCTTCAGGCACTCGACCTTCCTCTCAAGGAACTTTCTCCTATGAAGCAAAGCACAGCCCCAAAATGTGTTGTTCTGCTCTGAGCTCAGTGCTCTTCTCAGGCACACATGTCTGCCTTCTGTCATTTCTTCATGAGTTGCAGAGCAAAAGGCTTAGTAGAGTGGATGATCTTTGATTATCTCTACACTGTTTCCAAGCCACCTGAGACAGAAGAAGTTCCCAGGTCTTTAATGCTGGATCATTCCTGAGGTCTTATCTAGCTCCCATAGCCACTGGTGATCTAGAAGGTGCAAATGACTGCACTTCCCAGACTTGCAACTATGGCCAATATTTATACTTTTAATAGGATTCTCCTCAATCTCAAATGTTACTCCTCATGGGACAAATTGTCCTATAAAATTGTTACTTAGGAAAAAAGACATTTGCCTTGACATTGCTGAGGTAACAGAAGACTCCAAGATGGCCTTGTATTGCAAAGAGATTCTTAAGTCCATTTCCTGTTCTAGGATAAAGAAGGCAGGACTATTAGGTGTCATGATTCCCAAAGAAAAAGGTCTATTGAGTGTGGTAAAAGGCAAAGAGACCAAGGGGAGGAGAAGGGGCTGAAACCTGCTTGGCTTTGGTTAAATTAACACCTTCTAATTTATATTTTAAAAACAAGATCTGGGAAATTCCTGCAGATTTAAGATAAGCATACAATATTATTTCCACCTCTGCCAATTCACACCAAGTCTAGTCCTGGCACAACAAATTTGCTTAAGAAACAGAAAATTGTAAACAATCCAACACTAATTCATTATCATTACCCGTTTAAGAGAAACAAAAATCACTATAATTCCATCATTATGATGAATATGCCATAGTGATATCCTTTAAGTAAATTATAATTAAAGCTAATCTTAATTAAAGTTATTACACCATTTTGGATGAATATAAACAGTCCAAAGAGAGGGGAATAAAGTGGTCAATAACTCATTTAAAATTGTTTTTGTTTTTTTTGCCTTCAAAGCTCGCATTGAGGGAGACATTCTTGTGCATGATACAAATGGTTCTGACATTAAGAAAAGTAAACAAGTAAGGAAAATAAAGATGGAAAAATTCTGTGGTCAGTTCACAAGTGCTTTTTTATTGTTAGAGGCAGGGTTAAAGCCTTTTATAAGGACAAGAATATATGTACTGCTAGATTGGATACGACATCAGACTAGTCTAACTGCCCTTGCACAGAACTCTGGCTGCCCATAATATGCCATGGACAGAAACATGTGCTGCTATTTCCAAACAAAGAACAAGGGTGGGACCTAACACAACTAATTGAAAGCATTAGTCCATTGCTGTTTTGTGGATGAATTAAGAAAAGGTATTCAATTCATGGTGCTAACAAATCTGACAAAAATAAATCTTCTAAGTACTAGTCGTCTTAAGTATTCAGATCTAAATTTGCCCCAGCAAGTGATTACCAAAGGCTGTGTATTCTATAAGAGGGACCACTGCCAACCTCTACTGCAAATCACTCAATGTTGGTGTTGACTTATTATTAAGCCAGAGGTCATATAAATGTACTTGAACAGAAAAAAGTCGATCTTTTGGGGGACTTCAGGGATTCTGAATCCCCAAAGACTTTTATGATAGCAACTCTGTACTTGGTACTTATAAGATAGAAATACTTTTTTTTTCTGTTTTTTTTTTTTTCTTCCAGGGTTATTGCTGGGGCTCAGTGCCTGCACTACAAATCCACTGCTTATGGAGGCCATTTTTTCCATTTTTGTTGCCCTTGTTGTTTATTGCTGTTGCTGTTGTTGGATAGGACAGAGAAAAATTGAGAGAGGAGGGGAAGACAGAAGGGGAGAGAAAGAGAGACACCTGAAGACCTGCTTACTGCTTGTGAAGCAACCCCCCTGCAGGTGGGGAGTCAGGGGAGCTGGGGGCTCGAACCAGGTTCCTTACATGGGTCCTTGTGCTTCGTGCCATGTCTCCCTCAATGCAAGCTTTGAAGGCAAAACCAAATACTGCTTTTTTTTTTCCACTTTGTGCTGGTCTTCTACTAAATACTGGAGACCTACAACAATGGATACCGGGTCTAACTAGAAGAAGCTTAAATAAATACTATTGTATGAAGAACAATCTGTCTTTCAAATTATATGAAGTTATATCCTTCTGATAACATTGTCTATTTTTCTTGTAACAAGTGCTAGAATACAACCACAGATGAATAAATGTATTAACACCATCTCATAGGCTTTGGATTCCATTTTTCAAACATCCTCATTTTTTTTTTTTTTTGCTTCCAGGGTTATTTTTCCTTTTTTTTTTTTTTTTTTTTTTTTATGAAGTTGAAGTATTTGAGGCATTAGTGGTTTAGCAGTAGAATTTCTCCTGCCCTTTATGTTTTTATCATTGCAGTTGAGTCGGGGCTCGAACTGGAGTCCTTATACCGGTCCTTGCACTTTGTGCCATATGTGCTTAACCTGCTGCACTACTGCTTGACCTCCAAGATAAAAAATTTTAAGATCTGTGTCTTCTATTAAAATTTGTGTAGTCCAGTGTATATTTTTATACTTTTCATTTTTTTTAAATGTCCTGATCCATCAGCCTATCTCTTACTTCATTACATTAAGATAACAGCCATAGGGGCAAATCAACTCCAAACACAAATATGACCATAGACCTTGGTGGAAGTATATATATGCTTAGAAATAAGTGAATGTCCCTGGAATGACCATAAACTGTTACTGAGGAAGATATCAGACATTAGCTACTAGTCACAGAAGGAAGTACATTCAGAAATGAACAAAACAAGACGAAGTCCATGGTTTTATAATCAGAGATTTAGGGGAAGCTATTTACTCTAACATAGGTATTTTATATTATGTTTTAATACAGTGTGAAGCTGGCTGGAAATATATGACCTGATTGAGAGTACACATCTCTGTAGTCCAAAAAAACTGCAAACCAAAATGCATTTCTATGATAAAGATGCCAAAGAGAGATATACAGAGTATAAGGGATTAAAATTTAAGAAGATTAAAGGAGAGTGGCCTTCCTAAAAACTTTGACTACTTCACTAAAAAATAAACTTACAGAACAATGGTATCAGGGAAATCTGTACTTAGTAGACATGCTGAGGACACAGTCTCTTTCACTTGACTACAGCATCTGAGCATTCTCAGGGAGGCCCCAGGTGTGACCTCTGTTCCCCTGTGAGCAGTGGAAAGACCAGGCAATCTATCATGGTGTTCAACCTGTCAGCCCTGGTGCTTCACTGCCACTGTCTGTCACCCTGGTGGATGAGACCTGCTTAAGGGCAATCATGTCAATCTCTATGTGACCACTCAGTCTAAGACAGAAGGATGATCTTGACAGGCTGGCAAAGTCAGCAGAAGGTACCAAAAGCTGAAGTCATAGCCTTACCACAAAAATACACTAACAGGCCATTTTCCCATATATTTATTTAATTTTTATTCATAATATGGGCTAAGACATACAAGAATTGTCTTCAGAGCTGGTCATCTCGGATAAATCTGTTCCCCTCTGAGTTTTTTCCATAGTAAATATAGTGACACTTCCCCAGGACACCTGCAAATAAAAGGAAAGACATAATTGTAGGTGGCACAATTAGTATGTCAATGATGCAAGTAGGCCACAAAGTAGAAATGCAGTGCAATCACAAACCTAATAGCAAACTAAGTCTCAGAAAGGAAAGACTTTGCCTTATCAGAATTCTGACTTTCAAATAAAATGTTAGTAGTAGAACACAGGTTCCTGGGAATAGCATGTTTTTTGCATGTCCCTTTCACCTTTCAGAGATGTTTTCTAGTTAGGCAAATTATCCCTCAAAATAAAGCTCAACCCTTTCTTTTCTCCAGATTTCCAAAATGTTCCTAAAAGTGGATAATTAAGAGCAGTAAGAGCTTAAATATGGACCCAGCCCAAGAAATGGTGTAGTACAGTCCTCCCAAAGTGTGAGTGTTTTCAAGTCCTTTAATGTGGATCAATATTGCTAACTTCCAGAGACAACCTTTGAAATCCCAGGAGGCATCAAAGAGCAGATGATTAAGGAAGAGAGGCAGTGTGGACAAAATATCACTTAGAGGTAACAAGAGTCTCCCTGCTAAACTTTATTCTCAGGTCTGAATACATTTGACTTTTTATCTTCAGTTTTGTTTTAAATAGTTATGTGACTTCACGTAGAATTTTTTTTCTTCTTCTAAGTAAGGAGACTGTAGGAAAAATTAGCTATGTAGAATTATCCCTTATTCTAGAATAGAGTCAAAATTTTAAATTAACTCAATGTTTATTTTAAATACCTATAAGAAACCATCTAGCATAGTTATTGTGAAAGTTTTTGGGTATATTAAGGAAATATCAATTTTTACCCAGAAAAATACTTCTAACTTCATTTTGTTTTCTTGATACCTTGATTTTTTTTCTAATTTTAGAAAAACTAACTTAAAATTTATCTTCACATTGTTGTCTTATTACTAATAGTATGTGAGTCTCTAAATTGCACATAGCCAGAAAAAAGAAATGTTCATAAAATTTAATTCATAAGCCACACGACTGCCAGTAAAAATAGTTACCTGTATGCATGACTTTTTCCATCAGTTTGATAATGATGGAAACAATAAACACTCACTGTATATTCACTTGGCAATTATCCAGGTTGATTACATCAGAAGTCCTAAGTAGTAAGTTTTGAGTGTGTGTGGGTGTCTGTGTATGTGATTATACAAAAGATGGTTTTCTGTCATAGAAAATTAAATCTGGGGCCAGGTGGTGGCATACCTATTTTAGTGCACATGTTACAATGCTCCAGTCCCAGTTCCCACCTCTCTCTCTCTCTCTCTCTCTCTCTCTCTCTCTCCTCCAGGGTTATTGTTGGGGCTCAGTGCCTGCATTACGAATCCACTGCTCCTGGAGGCTGTTTTCCCCATTTTGTTGCCCTTGTTGTTGGATAGGTCAGAAAGAACTCAAGAGAGGAGGGGAAGAAAGAGAGGGGGAGAGAGAGAGACAGATAGACAACTGAAGACCTGCTTCTAAAAATGCTTATGGGGCTTCTTCAAACATAGTTAATTCCAATAAACATTCAAGAATCTGGAAGGATGTGTCCAAGTGATAATTTTTTTTCCTACAGCATCAGAAGAGCATGCATTTTTATAAAAAGAAATGGAAGGGCTGCCAAATATTGTAAAGAACAAAATCTTGAATGGAAAGAATAACACACCCACACTATAGCCACTAATGGGTTCATTTTCTCCAGTAAACTCTCCTATGCATTCAGAGATTGAATCTTTTTACACCTTCCATCCATAGTGAACTTGAACTCCAGGAATTAAGGGTGATGTAGACAGCTAGTTCTATCCTGAAAACAGGCTGGGCATTTGGGTACTCCTAAATATGGGCTATAATGGGGAGGGAAGAAAAACCTTCTGAGTCATATTTTCTAGGTTTTGTTTGTTTATTTATTTATGGTCAGCAATTATAATTTTCTTTAATGACAGCCCTGTTCCTTTGAGCTTAAAAACAAGAATGGTTATAGACACTGTAGTGAGAGAAGGCTATTTGATGAATGCAGGAGACTGGTGAGGTATTAGAGCTTGAAAAATAGGCAAGGACATGTATTAATATTGTCACTGGTCTCTTGATGGGAAAACAGATATTGCACTCACCCTTGGATTTAAATAGACATCAAGTGCATTCATGACAGAAGGACAGACTTCAAACAAAGGGGCTGTGTGGAAGGGAGCAGAGCTAGCCTCTGTACTGGCAATAACCCAATCTGAAAAGACACTGTCAGGACTAGAGACAGGCCCACAATTGTGTGTGGTGACAGAAAACAGAGATGCTGACAGAGATACCAGTGCCAAATTATGCCAAGGATATTCTAACACTGTCTGCTGCCCTAACGAAAGCTGACATCACTCCCTATCACCAGTCTTCTCAGCCTGCTCCTGCAGAACATCTCTTTCTAGACATCATTACAAAATTCCCTGCCATTGTAAAGTTCCTGGCAGCTTGGCTCTGTCAGAGTGCTGGGGTCAAGGGGCCTAAGAATAACCTTAGTCAATCTAAATTTGGACTTTTCCAGAGAAGTGCACCCTTTTCTTCCTGGTATCTCAGCTACTTGAGGTGATCAGAGCTCCAAAGTGTGAGGAGCTGTCACCTTGAATAAAAGCTTTGAAGGGAAGGCACTCAGTCTCTGGGCTGGCCCAAGGAAGAACAGAGATAGCCAGGCAGATGAAAATGAATTCCAGCTGCTGTTGTTCTCCAGGGGAGAAAAGTAGCCTGGTGAGCGACAGTTAAAATCTACTGAAATCTTTGAACTCACTGCCTAGGATTGCTTAAATTAACCAAGTGTTGCCTCTGTTGAGACTAATTTAAGCTCACAGTTAAGAAGTGATTACTCCCTTCCCCCACAACTACTAGAACTTGAGTGTACAAAAAACAAGTTAATATAGAAATAACATTAACTATAAATCAATAACATTAATAAGGAAGGAGAAAAGGAGACACAGCCCCATGTGTGGTCATAGGACTGTATATAATCATGAAGATTATTTGTCAAAAGCATGGGGTCTGTTCATAAATTAAATGAGGTGGTGGTGTTTGTTCTTCCTCCCTTGCTCTCTCCTTGGTCCTCCTTCTCCTGTCATGGTAACTACCATAGACTGTGAAAATTATAGAGAGAGCAGCTAGCTTGCAAAGAACATTCTGATGAGGAGGCACTACAAGGCTGGAACTTGGGAACCCGCTGGTTATGACTCAGTAGGCGGCGGTTTCTGTGTACATCTGCAATGCATTCACTTGTTTGTATCTCCTCAAACTATAATATCTTGGGACTAGAGGGGGAACAACACATTTAATGGCATATGTAGTGTTTTTAATTAAAATATCTGGCTCTGGCCATAATAAATAGAATAGGCTTCCCATACATCAGGCCAACATGTAGCTGCATCCGTGTGAGAGTTTCTTTTCACGGGCCCTGAAAAATGACAGTGTGCTGTCCCCAGGGGAATCCTCTCCTGCCAAATGAGACTCTTAATTTTTCTTAAGTAGCCAGCTCTGCCATCACCATAAGCTCTTAAAACTATAATTATGAAAAAAATGTATTGAGGAGAATCTGTTTTAAAGAGGTCCTTTATCTTTTAAATGCTTCCCCCCTCTGGAATGGATGTTCTAATTATGCAGGTTAAGTTATGACCTTGGACTGCCTGGGGGGGAGGTAGGAATCAGCCTCATCTCTCTGATAAAGGGCTGTGAAGGTAGGGATAGTACTAGAGGGTAAGAGGGGACCAGAGGAACAAAAACTTGTGGGGGAGGGAACAGAGTGGAGTATTTGTGGGGGGGGCACTCTGGGTGTTCTAGAAAGGCAATCCTTGCATACTCATGCAGAATCCTGCAAAGCCCCCAGGACTCACTAAACTCTGGGAAAACCTTATACTGCTGAAGTCAAACAAGGGCCTGGTCCCCCTTGCTACAGGAAAACCAAACTGTCAGAGCAGCTTTTACATGAAGGGCCACCTGCTTTTATTGCTATTTTAACTCACAATCAGGGCTGGAGTCCACTAATTGGAATCAAGCCTCCTGCATTCCAGGGAATGCTGGCCTTCTATATTTTATATACAGGTACTAGTGGGCCAGGGCAAGGGCAAGACAGCCATTTGATTTGAGACACTCACAAAGCGCTCTCAGGTCCCCCACATCCTCCTATTATCTCAAGACTTTTTTTTTCTAGAGCAAAGTTCACCAAAATGGCAGAAACAGAAGAAGCAGGAGAGGAAATATTCTCTTTGTCCCACTAGCACCTCAGATCACCCTCTCCCTTGCCCCAGGACTACATCTAAATCCAAGCCCAGTCCTTTGGAGGCTTGGCCACACTTTTACCTACCTTTTAACTATTTAAAATGGGGCAGTGAGGAGGAAAGACTTGCATTTATGTAAATGCAGCCTTACCTT
This sequence comes from Erinaceus europaeus, assembly GCF_950295315.1. NCBI lineage: Eukaryota > Metazoa > Chordata > Mammalia > Eulipotyphla > Erinaceidae > Erinaceus > Erinaceus europaeus. Next base: position 28,419,785 of record NC_080162.1, read on the forward strand.
TAATGTAAACATACCTTTCCCTTGCTGGGTTTGGTTCCACCATTTGTAAAATGAGGGCAAAGAACCATATAATATCAAAGGTTCATTTTCCTTCTGAAATAGATGATTAATTATATTTACATGTTTTCCTTGTGAAGATAAGGATATCAGGTACAACACTGACTTATGGAAGAGCCACACCCAATGACCATGTGGTCAAAATTTTGATTTGAACAGAGTTCAAATATTTTATTTTATTTTTTGCCTCCAGGGTTATTGCTGGGGCTTGGTGCCTGCACTATGAATCCACTGCTCTTGGAGGCTATTTTTTTCCCCTTTTTGTTACCCTTATTGTTTATCCTTGTTGTTATTATTGTTGCCATTGTTGTTGGATAGGACAGAGAGAAAAACGAGGGAGGAGAGGAAGACAGAGGGGGAGAGAAAGATAGACACGGTATACCTGCTTCACCATTGTGAAATGACAGCCCCCCCCCACACACACCCTCCACAGATAGAGAGCTGGGGCCTCGAACCCCATCCTTACTCTGGTCCTTGCGCTACACGCCATATGTGCTTAACCCCCTGCGCTACTGGCAGGTACCCAAGTCTATTCTTGAAATCATATTTCTATAATACATATAAGGCGATACTGTTGGACCTCAAAATCTTAAAGGAAGATTTTTCACTAACTTGACTTCTAACTTTTATTTTATGTTTGCAGCTGGGAAATAACTAAACTACATCCCACTGACTTATAAATAAACTTAAATCTATATCCATTTAACAAAAGTAAAACCTTGCATTTCAGCTATGTAAACATAATCATCAGGCACAAAGGTTGAAACAATAAATTACTGTTTGTAAAAAAGAGAAATTAGGGAGCCCGTTGGCAGCACAGCGGGTTAAGTGCACATGGCACAAAGTGCAAAGAATGGCGTAAGGATCCTGGTTCGAGCCCCCGGCTCTCTCAACCTGTGGGGAGGGGCATTTCACAGGTGGTGAAGTGGGTCTGCAGGTGTCTATCTCTCCCTCTCTGTCCTCCCTTTCTCTCTCGATTTCTCTCTGTCCTATCCAACAACAACAACAGCAGTAACAAGAATGATAATAATAATGATAAACAACAAGGGCAACAAAAAGGAAAAAAAATAGCCTCCAGGAGCAGTGGATTCACAGTGCAGGCACTGAACCCTAGTGATAACCCTGGAGGCAAAAAATAAAAAAGGAAATTAAAGTAGCAAGGTTATTGTCATCATTAGTAATATTAGTTTTGGTATTCATTATTTTAAATGATCATTATTTTAATGTTTTCTTATAAAGTAGATAAGTTGGTTTTGATCTGTTTCTGAGCACTAGTTTACAACTAGTCAGCACCATGAAACATGCCAGGAACAGAGAATTCTATCCAGAACTTCTTTTCTTGAATCTACATGAATGAAACAAGAAAACAGACTTCTTAGGGTGGTGGTGGTGTACAAAGAGTCCAGTGACAACAAAGGAAAAAGTATCATGGAGTTCCTTCTGGCTGATTGTGAAATGTGGTTATAGAGTGACTACACATTCTCGTTACTGTACCATTCCTAAAACGTCCCCCTCCCCCTGATTTATAAAACTCAGTGTTTGAAATGGTACTTTGTACAGAAGAGGTTTTCAATAAATACATGCTGAATAGAGAAATCCATCAACCCACTAATATCTTAAATTACTTAAATATTAGCATTTTAAAATTGTGATCTATACTGAGATTAAAGAGAATCTAGTAATTTAGGAATTTCCATTGCTAAAATACTCTTAGCTTAATTTCAAGTGTAGTCTTGTCAGAAGTTATTTGAAAATACAGATTAAGTCTTTTCCCTATTAATGGAGGCAATAGACTCAAATTCGAAATACTAGTATTGCTTTTATGCTGCATATTTTTCATCTCCAAAAACAAAGCAGTCAATATCTTGTTGGAAAGAGAGAAGTTAACTGAACTGAAAGTTATTCTGTCTTCATAGAAGTAACCTCAACATGGGGGAATGGTTACTCCACTGAAAACATATTCCTCAGGCAGTCTTTGTTATTTGAACACTTCAAGTGAGCAAACTAGGAGCTAAAAAAGAATGAACACTCATATTTTGTGATCTGGAGAAATGACCGGAGCAATACCCAAAGGTCAGCCTATATGATCCATTATCAACTCTGCTATAGATGTGAAATGGAATTAGCAGAGCCCACAGAATTTAACGTTCCTAGCGCAACATCTTCCGTCAGTGTGAACCACTCTACACTTTACTAAACCAAAAGGAAAAGGAGAAATGTTAAAAGATCTTGGGGGGGGGGTTTTGTCAATTGGTAGCTCAGTGGGTTAAGCACACATGGCACCAAGTGCAATGACCCGCGTAAGGATCCCTTCAACCCCATGGCTCCCCAACTGCAGGGGGGTTGCTTCATAGGCGGTGAAAGCAGGTCGGCAGGTGTCTCTCTCTCCTCCTCTCTTACCTTCCCCTTCTCTCTCCATCCCTCTCTGTCCTATCCAACAACGATGCCGTCAATAACAACAACAATAAAACAACAAGACAAGAAAAGGGGAAAAAAAGCAAAGAAAATAAATAAATTAAGAAAAAGGCATTTTGTGAAAGAATAAAGTCCATCCCCTATGCCAGGTACACTTTAGGCCTAGTCAGAATTGTCAGGCTGGGAATAAAATGGAGAGAGGGTATCTACCCAACCTAGGGGAGGGCAGCAGAGTCTAATAAAGTGAGACATTATTTCCAGACTAGCTCAGTGTGATTTCAGGCAAGTGTCTCCATTTATAATTTGCATCTTGTGTTGAAATGGAGAGTCAGGGATATGCAGTGCTAGCTGGCCCCCAAACATCTGTTAAGGACTCTTGTTTTCCATAGCACTTAGGACAATGTTCACTGTCCTAAGTACTGCAATGGCCACTTCAACTGGTGCTGCTCAAAGAATATTCCCAGGTCTCTTAAATGAACACACTCTTTCAAAGTAGTCTCTTTACTATAAAAATTACCCCATAAAAGGTATTCTGGTCCTAAAATTCTACAATGATGGACATTTAAATCTGCCATTTTCATCCCATAGATAATTGGCTTCAGGCTTGTAATTATACACATGTAAACTAGCCAGGTCATTTTTTTCTTGAGAAATCATTCATTATACAAATCAAACTCTATTTAATACAATCAGCTCCTAAATTTTTAATGAACATTCTATTTTTAAGATTTTCAGTGTTAAATTTATTTTCAACAGGATCAATTCTTTTCCATATGATTTTTGTATTAAATTCCTCAACCAGTTTTGCCAAAGATCAAATTTTTACCAGTTATAGGTTTTAAATATAATTCATTTATTTTTACAAAATTGCATTTCTCTGAATAAAATTTTGGAGGTCTAAATTTGTGAGAGAAGGGATGAGTCTTCTTTTAATATTTAGTCAACAAATTTTATTGTATGTAGCATATTCTTTTATCTCAGTTTATTTTGCTTTCATTATTTATATGAAGTCTGTTTTTCTCCTTGTGAATTTGTGCAGTTTTTAATATACTGAAAAAATATAAAGCATTGGTCAGTTTTTCTCATATAGATTACATTTATGTGCAGTTTTAGTAAATGTTAGAATTTTGTGATGCATTCTTTTCTATTGAGAATATTATACATTAAATCAAATCATAGTTTTTGTTCATTTCTCAGCAAAATAAGTATTTCAAATAAAACTAAGTACTCTGGACATTATAAGATCTATACTATGTGATTAATATATGCTGTTTTCTATCAGACAGGGACAAAAACAGTAACACAGGATGGGCCACTTAATCAGGGTCAGGATGAGTACACATCTTGAAATAAAACTGACATAAACACCAGGCAGTCTCTCCCTCTGAGAAAAGAGTTTTTGCCCTGGACATTCAGACCTTTCCAGTGAGGCCTGATGGAAGGTTAAACTTTCCACCTACAGAGAGGATAGATTATATAGGCTGCTTAGACAAATGCTGGGCCTTGTCAAGTCTCACCCACATTTTTTTTAAGGGGAAGGAAGCAAGTCAGCAGGGACAGAATCTTGGCAAAACCTCTGTGAAAGGTGATAGGATTCCAAGTCTGAGAAGCCAGTCTCCCCACCTGGGAGGCTACACAAATAGTCATGTGAATGAGCGGACAAGCTGACATGTGACACACCAGAGCCTGTGGAAAATGCACTCCAGGCTCCCAAGGCAACTGAAACGTGGCTTGTCAATTTAGAATAAGAGGAGAGGGAGAATTAAAAAAAAAAATGCAAGACAAGGTTCTGTTACATAATTTGTTAGTGAGAAATGGAAAATTTGTAGTCTGAGAAATAACTGTCCTCTGCATGGATCCATGGTAACCTTACTATACTGTCCTGTCTTGAGGAACCTGGTGCCCATCTTCACACAGTAGATGCTATGGTCCTACCCACACCTAACCTAGCCATTCAAAGTCATCTTTACACTGCGGAAATGTTGATTTAACAGATTTTTAAGCTATGTGGCAAAAGAAATCTCCATTACATGAATTCTGGAAAGAATACACTCAACGTGTTTCCCTCAGATGCCATTGTTATTTTACTTATTTTTAATTAGGGGTAGTGCCAGTGGACAGAGACCAACCACACAGAATACCACGTCTGCGTATGGACTTACTTCTTTACTTTTTGGAACATTAATGATGTGACTGGATTTAAACTTTACTAGTAAGCTATTCCAATCAACTAGGAACATATAAGTATCAAAGATTAAACTTTGTAATAAAATTCTCCTACTCTAACAAACCCCTCCTCCAAAAGGAAAAAGGAAAAAAAAAAAGACAACAAAACAAACACTAATAAATTTTAGCAATCCAAATTTTTGTCTTTTCTTCTCAGGTTACTCTTTTTGATATCAATTTTGTTTCCTTTTATTTATTTATTTTTTCTTCTTGTCATTGCTTTACTTCTTACCTCTTTGGACTGACCTTCTGATAGAAAGAGACAGGAAGAGAAAGACTCGCATCAGTTTCCCCTAAAGTTATAGTACTCCCATATGGAGTGCCCACAGGTTGAACCTAGGTCATGCACATGGCAAAGCAGGCTTCCTCCCAGGTGTGCTATCCTTCCATGGTACCAGTTTTAAATAAAACTAGAAAAAGTTTTTACTCTGTCTCCACATAGTTCACAGTCACAATGATTTACTTATGCACGCCTATAAAAAATTTTTATTTTTTGCTGCTCTAACAAGCTTAAACACACAGAATAGGAAGCTTTTCTTTTATACATGTTTCTTTAACTATACTGAATACTACATACTAGGACAAAATTTAGCACACTTTATTTAAGTAGAGTTGTTCATTTTATAAAGGAAGAAAGTGAGGTTTCAATTGGCTTTTCCTGAATCACATACCAGGTCAGGGAACCATAGAGCTCTACTTTTATAGTCCAGGTATGTCTGAATTTCTGTCATAAAGATCCAGGAGATCTTTAAAGATCACCAGAACTGATTTTTCCACCTGGAGAAACTTGGAATCTTCCAGCGCAGTTTCCTGTGACTGTGCTTCCACTCCCTCCCATCTCTGTCTTTTATTTGGGGCTTATTGTATTTGAGAAGGGCAGGGTTCCAACGTGGTGCATGCCAAGATGAGATGCAAATCACTTAAGATTCCTGACATTCCCTTCAGAGCTGCTCTCACTTATGGATGTCACACAGACCAAGATGTCAAGCAAAAAAGACAGTGGTCAGGTGGCAGGACTTCATTTTTTCTTTCTCAGCACTTGACTCAGAAACTCAGAACTATTTCAACCAGGAGAGAGAAAAGAAAAGAAAGAAAAAGAAAGAAAAAGTTCATCAGTATTATCTCCACCTTCCATCTGAAGTCAGGAATATCACCACTAGAGGGCAGCATGAATTTAGGAAAAACTGGCTTTCTAAAAAAAAAAAAAAAAAAAAAGCTGATGGCAACTATTCAGGGAAGGACATTAAAGCCACACTGTGCTTTTGGTCACCAATTATAGGTTTCATAATGATCAATATGTCATGTTTTCTCAATCTGTGCTGTAGATTTACCACAGAGTGGGGCTACCACAGACTACCCTTTGTTTGGATCTTCTAGTCTCAAATTCAGGCACTGATTTCCTTAGCATCAATTACTCTAATTAATCTTTCACATTTAGGGGTTGGAAATGTTTGTATAGAACATTCATAAATGTAAAGAAGCATGTAAACCAATAAGCAAATAGAGATCTCCATATTTCTTACAGAAGGGCCATTTTATTGTGGAAGTCCAAACATAAATATACTACCCAAAGACATGGAGTTAACAATTATAGTTTGATAGTAAAAAAAGAAACAAAATAAAATCAAAGTGCATAATGGATCAGTGAAAATACTCCTTCTCCATATAAATCACATCTACCTCCTCTCTTCAGAGTTTTTTGTTTGTTTTGTTTTGTTTTTTCCTCATCATTGTCTTTGCTCTTAGGTTAGCAGACCCTGATCATTCAGTAAAGAGAGGCAGAATATACTCAAGTAAAAATAAAATAACTCTGGCTTCTGCTTGAGCATTGTTGAGACTCCATAACTGTTCCCTGGGTAATGCACCAGTGATTATTTTCACCCTGGAACAAGAGAGGGCCACCTCCCTTAAGGAGACATGAGGACCACAGGAATTCTATGTTGTTGTTTTTTTTAAGTATCTCATTATTTCTATAAATATCAATAAAGGTTTGGTATTCTAGGGAATGACATTATAAGCTAGAATTTTCTAGCATAAATGAATTTGATCAGAGAAGGGGGTAAACAAACAAGAACACAAAATTGGAATTACTTTACCAGAGTTGAGTCCAGATCAAGTTCTCCATGACATTCTAGAGACCTGCTAAGTGCTCAGGGGAGCAAGTATACCATGGCTTTCACATAGTTTCTTCCCTAACACTGTCTGATTATAACAGTCATGTGATGCCACCGGGGAATGATGGGTTTCACTTAATTAGTTAAATTATCTCATTAACTCATGATTAACTAGAAACCTTTTTGAGCTTTCTCTCACACATAAAGCACTATGTAAAACCAAGCAACCACAACTGAGTATTGGAGTATTTGTAGTGAGGATAATGATAGTTAAGGAGTTCAGCTGGGTAGGAAAACTATTCATTGAGTGTTTCTCAAAGATTTTGGATTTCCTTTTTATATAAGCTCCAATAGGGCAGTGATGACAACTTTTATTTATTTATTTTTAAATATTTGTTATTTTTTTATTGGATAGAGACAGAGAGAAATTGAGAGAGAAGGGGAGATAGAGAGACAGAGAGACATCTGCAGACCTGCTTCACTGCTTGTGAAGTGACTCCCCTGCAGGTGGGGAGCCGGGGGCTTGAACTGGAATCCTAAGCGGTCTTTGGGCTTTGTACCATGTGCTCTTAACCTGCTGCACTACCACCAGACTCCCTGATGACAACTTTTCATCCTGTGGCCGGGAGAGCATAGGAGATACTTGACAGACTGGTTTCTATTGTGGAATAAAATTAAAGGATCTTAGAACCCTTTTTCTGAACTCTAGCTGTTACTAAACAGTCCTAGACATTTATTTCACAGGTCTTCCCTGGACATGTCTGGGCATCAGTTACCTTAAAGGCTATTAAAAATAGGTGGTTGAGAACCAGTTCTGGAATTTATGATTCAGTGGGCCTGAGCTGAGTGCTAAGAATTTGCATTTTTACCAATTCCAAAGTATTGAAGAAGCTAATTACAAAACCCTATTTTGAAATTATCATTCTATGGACACAAAAATGAATTCTTTTCTTTTCTTTTCTTTTTTTCTTTTTTTTGTAGTAAACTCCTTGGGACAAGAAGATAGCTCACCTGATAGGGTTTTGTCATCCAGATGATCTAGGTTTCAGTCAAAGAACGACAAAGGAATGCCAAAGCACTAGAGAAACATCTCTTTCCACCCCCATCACTATTTAGAATTTTTAAATAAATAAAAACAAATCCCTTAAGATTAGCGCTTTTTTAAAAAAATAAATACAGAGAAGGGGGGCAGAGAGAGAGAGAGAGAGAAAGTGAAAAAATCCACACAGCACCAAAGCTTTCTTCAGTGCACTGGGGTCATACTCAAACCTGGGTCATATACAAGGCAAAGCATCACACTATCCAAGTGAGTTATTTCACTGGTCAAATATTAGCATTTTCATTCTGATAAAATCAAGACCATTCAAAATGAGCGATAAAACCTTTGGCTACTAAAGATCCTTCTAGTTGACTGGAGATACTTATGTGCTGGGTTTTAATGAGTAGAAACTTTATTGTATCACTAACAACAGTTTGAAAACAACTGGTACCTAAAACAAACAAATTAATAATAAATCTCTCTAGCATGAAACAAAAAATTTAAAGCTTATATTTAAGTGCCATGCATGTTATGTGAAAAGAAGAAGAAAATATCTTGATAAGTAGGATTAGAAATTAACCTACTTGGGTGGCGTAGATAGCATAATGGTTATGCAAACAGACTCTCATGTCTGAGGCTCCTAAATCCCAAATTCAATCCCCTGACACCACCATAAACCAGAGCTTAGCGGTGCTATTGTGCTTCTCGTGTGTGTGTGTGTGTGTGTGTGTGTGTGTGTGTGTGTGTCTGCATCTCTCTCAAATAAAATAAAATAAAATAAAATAAATTTAAAAATTTAGAAAAAATAAATTAACCTAAAAATCATAATTTATGAAAAAAAATCTTGTAGGAAATTTACCAGAAAGCCTCTAAACCTCCCTTCTAAATTGACAGAAATCTTATACGGACAAATCTGAGCAGTGGAGGTCCTCCTGAAGAGTCTGAATGGGAATTCTGGCTTTGCTCTCAAGCAGAAATTAGCTTCTAGGTTTCAGATCTGTTCCTATTAAAACACTTACATCAAAAGGGGAAAACATCTATAGTTCTGTCTGGTTCTTCAGGCTAAAATTTCTCAAGAGAGTCACTGAAAATAAAGACAAGTTGCTTCTTTCTTTATGTTTTTTTATTATTATTTTTAAAGCTGCAAAAAAGAGCCTCTCCAAATAATATTAAGCAGGCCCAGTCTGTCATAATTCAAGTCTTTCAAAGACTGAAGAAAAGTTTGTCCTTTCCATTAGCTCAGTCTCCATCTGTCCTTCATTAGAATCCAAACAAGCTTCTCTAGTACTGATATTACTATAATCTCTCCTAATTCCAAAACACTCTATATTGCTTTTCCCAAAAGGAAAACAAAAGGAATTTGCTGATATTTGATCTAACTGAAAGGAGTTTGCACTACCAAAAAAAAAAAAAAGAAAGAAAGAAAGAAAAAAAAAAAGAAAAGTCTGTTATTACAGAAAACACAGCATAATTGTTGGACTCTAACAAATTTTATGGTCAAATGCCAAAATATTTTCATTATTTCCTGACCCCTTAATCCCCATCCACCAACCTACTTTGGAAGAAAAAAAATATTTGTATGTTAACGAAAGAAACTATAAGTTAAGTAAGAATTGCAAAAATCAGTATATATAAGAGGCAAGCAGGCCTCTTGCAATTTCCTTTCTGAGATAAAGACAAAATCAAGAGCAGAAGAACATATTCTATGGATCTTCACTAGGGCCAGGTGCATGAACACTTAATGAAGGCAGCAGAGTCTCTACAGTGATATTAAGAGGGCTATCCATTTTTGTCCTTGAATGGAATATTCACAGTCAGAGACATTGCTGACAGTGGTGGTATTGGATGTTATCTTTCTCTGGTACCTAAGACTTTGATGGCTTGAGGCATTACCCCTTTTATTTGGCTTGGCTGAATTTGTAGGGATTCAGCCTGTGGTGAGTTAGCATGCCTCCATATTGGAAAATAAAAACACAAACAAAAAAAACATCCATGGACCAATGTGGGCCTCACAACTAATAGAATACATCTGGCTCTGACAGTTTGATGCCCAGCTCTGAGCCACATTCGGCAACACAAATTAACAGCAAAGATATTGCCCACACTGAGCAGGAAGTAATAATCTGCTACCTGCTACTTGGCCAAAATCTCATTATAAGCCATTATACTAATTGAGGGTCCAAACTCTGTGGATATTAGACTCCCTGAGTGCCTGTCATTAGTTTAGCAGAAGAAAGACTAATGGAGTAGTTGGGGGGGGGGGCTGACTGAGAGGAAACTGTGCTTTGGACCATAGTGTGAACTGCATCTACAGAGTGCTCTGTGACTCTGAGCAATTTGTAAACAGTTTCTCTTCTGCTCCAAAGCCTACAAGACCTCCCCTGGATCACAGGGCACCAGGAAAATGATCTAAGTCTTGGTAGACCTCCAACAATACTTTAAATTTTGGTTTAAATGAACATGGGGGAAAGTCACAGAGGGAAGGATAGGACAAAATAAATCAGAATATTTTTGTGAATAATATGCATAGAGGCTGTATTAAGAAGAAAGGAAGGGGGAGTGGTCCTCACTCTCTAAAATCACCACATACAAATGAGATTCCATTATTTTGTAGCTAGCAGATTCAAAACACCATTCTCCCTTAATCTCTGTCTATGGTTGGGCAGCCATGCATACCATGGTGGGGATTTGGGAGACTAGAACAGAGCAAAATTCCAATCGATCAAATGGTTAACCAACTAATCAATCAACCTGATTTTAGTATCATGGGAATGACCCCGGATTGCAGAATGATGACAGCTATCAATAAACATTTCCTGGAAAGATTTACATAGGGTCAGTAAGAGGAATGAGTGAAGATATAATAAAGTGATTCTGAAGATTCTATTTCCCTCCTACATTCAAGTCCTCTCTTCCCCACCACATACACATTCAGAAATACACACCAATAAGAATCAACACTTGTAGTCATGGAACACATTTATGCAAGGCTTTACCTACTGCATAATAAATGCTCCCATGTGCAGATGTCTTCTCCAGAAACCACTGGAAGAAATATTGGTTATATAAAAAAAGCCTTCTTCGTTTTCCAAAAGGCTTTATTTCTTCTTGCCCCAGGTCTCTGTGAAAGGGTACTTGACCTTGGCAGTTGGAAAGTTTTTTTTTTTTTTTTTTTTTTTTTTTAATAATCACTACAGTGAAGGAAATAGTGTTGCTGAGAGTGAGAATATCTGTGGTCGTTAAACCCAAAGTCTGTACACTACAAGGTAATCTTTCTGGCACTGCCACATTATTCCCTTCACCTAGAGGGTTAAGCACAGTTGGAGCCTAGAAAATGGCTGCTGTTGGTACAAGTGAGGCCTTGCCTATAACTAGATCCTTCAGGAAAAAACAAATTAATCAACAGCGAGCTGAAGTGGGTTTAATGATTGCATTCTGCATACAATCAGCTTTTCCCTTTTCAAGGGCCATCAATATGTCAAGGGAAGACATATCTGAAGGATATAGCTCTTAACATCAAGGTTATCTATTCTCCACAAGGCTCCCACTCCTTGCCCGGCTGATACTCCACGCTGCCTGTGTCTAACATTTTCATCAACTCTGCAATCAATCAAGGTAATAATGTTGTGCAAAAAATCAATTAACAACGCAATTAAACTTTCCTTATTATCTCAAAGGGCTGAAATAATACCTAAAGGGAAGATAGACTCACTGAGCGCAGACATCCATAATCCAATGTGAAAGTGAATTATGAGGTTGGACAGATGCAGGCATGTGCTGGTGCAGTTATTTTCCAGAGGTTATATCTCATTGTGGCAGTGTATCAGTCAGCCCCAATCCCAGACCCTAAAATTCCAAATTGCTTTTAAGAAATATATGATGTGCAATAGCCATTTCATATTCTCTTTTAAAGATAACCCCTCCCTTCCAAAAAATTGAACGGCGATATTATTCAAAGACAAAATGATCTTTCAACAAGAACATAAAGTATAAAAGCTATAATAACATTTACATCTGTATAGCACACATCTCTGTAAATGCAGGTCATCTATTATACATAATCTGCACTGCCTAAAAAGCCCAGAATGCAGCACGGCATTTAAAACCCAAATGTGCAAATGTGTACACTTCTGTAGGCTAGCTCTGGTTTCCCCTGATGGGGGCCTTGGCCAGGCCTGCCTGCACTCTTGCACAGACATACACAGGCACACATGCGAGTAGAATTATCAGGAGCAATGAAAATATTGCCCTTTTAATCATGAGAATGATATGGCTGCAGAGATAGCTCACCTGGGAAGGTACCTGCTTTGCTATACTTGTGACTCAGCTAAAGGCCCAGTCTCTTCAACAAGGAAGGGATATTTTGGATGTAGTAGTATTTCTCTGTCTCTCCTTTATTATCTAAAAAATGTCATTTTTGAAGTATAAGACTCAAGTGATAAATAAACAAATATATAGGAAATATAGCAAGGGTGACTCTACTACGTATCAATTATACTGTACTTGTCCCCAATCACTTCCTTTAGGAACTGAGCATTTGTAGCACATCAGAAGAGACAACTAGGGAGCCGGGCGGTTTTAAGTGCACGTGGCGCAAAGCACAAGGACTGGAGTAAGGATCCTGGTTGGAGCCCAGCTCCCCACCTGCAGGGGAGTCGCTTCACAGGCGGTGAAGCAGGTCTGCAGGTGTCTATCTTTCTCTTCCCCTCTCTGTTTTCCCCTCCTCTCTCCATTTCCCTATGTCCTATCCAACAACAATGACATCAACAAGAACAACAATAACTACAACAATAAAACAAGGACAACAAAAGGGAAAATAAATATTAAAAAATTTTTAAAAAGAGACAATTATTAACTTTTTGCTGCAGTGGTGACTGTGGAGCACTTGCAATTTCAACTGAAACAAGACATGTATCAGAAGAGGGAGGGGCATCCTGATGTTTATAGAGCTCATTTTGAACTTTACAGGACCTAGATGCAATGAATGGTCTGCCACCAAGACAAGAGGCCTAGAAAGAAGAAGAATAACAACCAGGAGATGAACAGTTAGTTAAACAAATAAGAAGACATTAAAGTCAAAGCCTGCACACAAAAGTGCTGAGGAGAGACTGATATCATTTTAATATCCCCAACTCCTGGAAGTAAAATCACCATCACTTACAGAAAGGATAAATATCAAATGTGAATGGCCACACAAAAATATTCAGTCTCACCCCATCTACTCTTCCATCTTCATTCTGATTCTAACAGCTTCCTTTTGACAAGGTTTGAGGATCTTGGCATCATAGACAGAAAGCCCATGGAACCTCTGGCAATACACAGGAGCCAATAAATTGATTTGGGCAGATACAACTCCAAATCGGGGACTCAAGAATTACCTGATTCCAAATAAAGAAGGATTTCCCTGTGATTCTTTATCAAACGTGTTGCTACATGAATTCTCACTTTGGTAATATGCAGTTATTCTCCTAGCAGTGTGGGATTCCCACAAATATCACCTGGAGCTGTGCAGTTAGTATTGTTTTAAAATCCCATTGCTAAACAATAACTTCCTGTTTGGGGAATTACTCATTCTAAACAAGGATCTATCTTCTTAAGCCAACTTTCCCCCATTTTCAGCAAACTAAGGAGGCAGGACTGTGCCTCAAGTGCAGATTTAGATCAACAGTAAAACAAGACAAATAGATTCACACACTGTGGTTTCTTAAGATAAAAAAGGAACCCAACTCATAATGTACTTTTGCTACAGAATTTCAACAGAGCAGTTGAACAGGTTAGTGAATCCTGCTATTCCTCTCCGAAACTTAAAGGAACATAATTAATATGTTTTCATTTTCAATGACTATATTGTGTGCGTATCAATTGGAACTGCTCCTGCTGTGTATTTGATTCCACTGACGATGGGGTGGGTTGGATTTTAAATGATGTGTGAGCACTTCTATTCTCTCTGTGCTGTGGGTTATGTGTTATTCATGACTTGCATTACAGACATGGCTGATACACAGATGTAAATGTTATTAAATCTTTTGTATTTTAGGGGCTTTGTGAAAGGCTGCTTTGTTTTCAAATAATTCTCTTAACCACCAAAAATAACCAGTAATAAATGACAATGTCTTGGGATTTTTTTTTTTTTTACTGAATTTTCTGATGATATTCTTTCCCTCTCCATTGCTAGCTTTTCATCCAAATAAAAATGTAGGCTAAATTAGCAGATGAAGATACATCTTTTTTTTTTCATTTGTATTGTATAGAGATAGAGAGAAATTGAGAGGGAACAAGAGATAGGGATAAGGACACCTGCACTACTGCTTCAAGGCTGATGAAGCTTCCCCCTGCAGATGGGGACCACGGACTTGAACCTAGGTCCTTGTGTACTGTAATGTGTGTACAAGTGCATATAGATGTGCCAATAACTGGCAGTGATGAAGACATATCTTTATAGTAACGTGAAAACTAAAGGTGCATGTATATGTATATACATGTACAAGTGTGTTGTATATTTTGTGCATACACATATGTGGTCTGTCTCACTATGAGTTGTGTTTCTATGTTATGTATGTCCTTTCTCTGCATGTGTTGTGTACACTAGTATATCTGTAAGCATGGGGTATTTGTGTGTAAATATACCGGCATTACTATGCATTACTATGTCCAATTAGAACTGAAAGACACCCAATTCCCTATTCTCTGCTGAAGATGCGGTTGTCTTTCTGCATTTTAGTATCTGACATAATTCTTAATGTCTTTTCATTTTGCCCCACTCTCTGTATGTCTCAAGATCTCAAAGGATATATGTGGCAGAGAATAAACTTCTTTATATGCACAGCATCTAATCTGCCCATGCTTCTCGCTGAATCACTTTTCTTTTCTTTGCTTTTTAAATTTAAACAAAACTGAGTCTGAACAATGCTCCCTCACAAATACAGTGGATTTGACTGCAGGCTGTCAAGAAAGACAGAGGTATGTATTTCAGTCCTGAGATGAATAGCCCAACATTGAGCCTGAGCCCTCTTGCCATACTTAGGGGCAATGGGAGTACCTTTTTTATTTTAGAAGTATCATTTTAGAACAAGATAAAAAGTACATATTAAGTGCAATATGCGATAGAGGATATGGGATAGATAATAGAGTCTTGCTCCTATTCTACAGTAGTTATCCCGGATAACTTATTAATGACTCTGAGCATTGGTTTCTAAAGAGCTAGCGAAAGTGATGTTTTAGGGTTATTTCTGTTCTACTGAATACAGCTTTACCATCTAACCAAATTTTCTGTTATTCCTATTCACATCGTTGACTCAGTTATACAGAGCTTTCCTTTTACACATCTCTCCATCTCTCTCTCTCTCTCTCTCTCTCTTTCTCCTTTCTCATGCTCCTTGTCTTCTTTTCTACCAGAATATCTAGGATCCTTATATTTATTTCTTTCCTTTCTTGGGATTTCAACCAAGGATCAAAATATAAACCTTCTTTTTTAGACTCATGTCCTTTGGTATATTTTTCTAGAAGACAACAGTTATATGATAAATTAATTCACAATAGGAAATAGAGGTTTGTTTCTTCAGATAAAATTTTCATTTTGGGGAGCCAGGCAGTGGTATATCCAGTTAAGTTAAGCACACACTGTGCTATACACAAGGACCCAGGTTCAAGTCCCCGCTCCCACCTACAATGGGAACACTTCATGAACAGTGAAACAGGCCTGCAGGTGTCTATCATTTTCTCTCCCTCTCTATCACCCCTACCCCTCTCAATTTCTTTCTATTCTATCTGATGAAAATTAAAGAGAGAGAGAGAAATGGCTACTGGGAGCAGCAGATTAGTGCTGGCATTGAGCCCCAGAGATAACCCTGGAGGGAAAAAAAAAATTGTTTGAAAACTATATACATTAAGAAGCATGCCAAGTGACAAAATTGCTAATGGAATTTTACACATAACAGGTAAGTAGGTAAACAGTATGTACTAGACACAATCATTGTTATATAAATAAAGGTGAGAGTGAAAGAAAAGGAGAGGCTCTTTCTACATTTGAGGAACTAACAGTCCAAAGAGGAAGATGATTTGTCAAATAAAAATAACTGCAATAAAGTTTTCTATAATAATTCCATGTACACAATGTTATTAAAATGTTTTAAAAGATTAGCTTTGATGTGGAGAGCAATGGAGCGATGAACAAATAGAAGGCATAAGAAAGACAAAAATTATATGTACATATATATTAAAATATGTATTTTAACAAGTTAAATGATATAAGGCATATTTTAGAATGTAGTAATTATTATATTTAAGATTTTCACAACCACCTAGCATAGATTAGTCCCAAGATATATACTGTAGGAGAAATCAAGATAAATATACTATAGCAGGAAATAAAAGTAAAATTGTATGATATACTACTAAGTAGAACTACAAGGAGTGAATTAGTTACTTTAGGGTAATTTATAAATAAAGTTAAGATAATAGATGGAAAAATCAAATGCTAAGATTGAACACAACTGAGTTCATTAACCTTATTATGTCAAATTAATAACGGTGGCACAAAAATAATTTTGGACCCAGTATTTTAATTATACATGAGTGAGAGACATTTTAATTACAAAAGAAATTCAAAGACATTTTAATCTTTACTTAGTCTACAGTGTTTTTCCTGTTACAATTCTAACTGTTGTTGGCATATATTGTGGAATAGAATATGTGCAAATACTGAAATTGCTATAAGTAAGCATTTTCACTGTGAGGGAAGGAAATCAGAGACTGAGGGAATATGTAGTATGTAGGCTAATGGTCCCTAAGATGCCCACATTCTTTTTTTAAACTTTATTATTATTATTATTAATTATTATTTTATATGCCCAAATTATAATGCCTTGAGTCTCTGATTAGGTTTCCTTATACGGCTAATGGGACTTTGCAGAAGTGATTAAGGGCATGGTTTTAGAATGAAGACATTTTGGACTAGCTGGGTGTCATGGTATAGTCATGAGTCCTTAAGAGGAGAGAAGCTTTTAAGACTTTAGTCAAAGAGGTATAGCAGTGGAAGACTGATGAGAGAGATATAATTATCACTGGATTTGAAGTTATAGAAAAGGGTCAGGGCTCTTACTAATGATGACATAACTATTAGGCAAAAGCTCACTGGGAGAAGAAATTAATCATATAATCTTAAATTATCATCCTTTAGGGTCCTTCCTTCCTTCCTTCCTTCCTTCCTTCCTTCCTTCCTTCCTTCCTTCCTTCCTTCTAGTTTGATAGGACAGAGACAAGTTGGGGGGGAGATAAGGAAATATACACCTGCAGTACTTACTTTACTTGTGAAACTTTCCCCCTACAGGTGGGAAGCATGGGCTTGAACTAGGTCCTTGTGCATGGTAAAATGTGTTCATTACCAGATGTATAACCACCCAGCTCCCAGTTGTCATAATTATATAATAATGAGTCATCTCATAATGCCCTATGCTGTTAGTAAAGATTATGCAAGGCACTATACAAACAAGCCCCATAATTTCACTAGCCTAGTGGAAGTTGTCTTTTGTATTACTCAAAAATCCAATGTAAGAGATTTCCTCTATGTGTGATTCTTGTGGTTCTGCTGTTTCACATCAAGTCTGATCATCCAGATCAAGCAATGGAAAAAAAATGAAGAAGGATTAGTCATTTTTTTTTCTTAAGCGCTGGTTGTCAAATAACACATACCCTCATACCCTATCCTTTCCATTAACTTTTTTTCCCCTAAAACACACTCATAGTTATATATAATTCAAAGGAAACTGGAATATAGTCTGGGGTTGTATTCATAAATCAAGGAGAAAATGTAGATTTTAGTAAGGGAGATTCACCCAATAATCTGCTACTATGACTAAAATGTTTAGTTCCACCCATATTCTTTCTTAGTATGAAATAAATGTCATAAGGTATAATAGGAAAGGTAATTCACAGTCAAACATTTGTTACAGTCTGAATGTGTGTCACATCTTATATAACATTAGTATTTTCATCTGCATGGCAAAGCACAGCACCTATTACAGTGCCTATAACAAATTGGCATTTCAGTATGTGTTCATTGGTTAAGAGATGAGTATTCACTAGATTCCAAGTTCCGTAAGAGTAAGGAATCTGGTTGTCTACTGCAGTCGCTTGAAAGCCCAGCATTAATTAGTTAAAGCAATTAATTTGCAGTCTCACAGATGACAGTGAAGTGTTCCTATAGACTAACCTGGCTGTTTAAAAGCAACTCCAGCATCTACAAATATGAGCTCAGGTAGAGACCTAGACCATGCTAACCTACATGAGGGACAACTATTCCTCATAAAATTTACACAAAGACACTGTTTTTCACAAGTTATTCAGAGACCTATAAATACAGTTGAATCTGCATATAGAAGCGTAAGTTGTTCTAACATGATCAACACGAGTAAGGTAAAATTTAGAATAATCACAACAGTGGGAAAATTCTACAGTGTCCAAACTCCTATTTGTGATTTACTTTTTTTCTACCTCAGTCAGTGTACTCATCTACCAACAAATAATTATTTCCTTCTTTTGCTACTCAACACTCAAATTAAGTTCCATTTCAAAGGCTATACTTTCTTTGAAGACAATATTTATTATTACAACTATGAAGATATTAACCTAAAATATGAGACTCACCATAAGCAGTAATTGAACCTAAATCCTTTCTGTAATGATATTCTATCTGGCATGTCAACTGCATTTGAGAGACACAAAAATGGAAGACTTGTGATATATAAAACCACTTAACTTTTTAAATTTACCATTAAGATTTTGGACCCTGTGAGTGACAATTCTGATGTCAATGTTTCTACACTTAGAAAATCTGAAGTGACTATCAAACATCTCATGACATTTCATGTGAGAAAACACTTTTCTGTTAAATTCTCTTTATCTTTCAAGGTCCAATTCCAATACCTCTTCTTAGAAGTCTCCCAATTTCCCATAGGCAGAATTAGTGACTCCCTATTTGCTCTCCTTTGCTTTATTTATTGGCAACATTTACAGATATTTCACTGCATCATAGTCAATGATTTCTTCTTATTATCTCCACTTAAATATAATTTACTGAAACTCAGTGATATTGTCTTATTTATCTGTGAAACTATAATCACTATCATAAATCCTGGAATTCAAAATGTTTGCTAAACAAATGAGTGCATAAATATATGAATGAGCAAATTATTCAGGCTTTTTACCAAACAGTACATCTAGGAAATCATAATTTTTTAAATTTAGATTTATTTATTTATTTATTTATTTTTTAGAAGCTCCTGCCTCCCTCCACCAGGTAAGTAAATAAACACGAAGACTAGAAGGAGCACAGGACCAGATCTAAAAAGCCTTATGGATCTAGCCCCAGCCCAGGAGCTTTCCTCTGTAACAACTTAACAGAACCTTTGCCCAGGAAATGCCTTTCTACTCCTTCCTGGGTAGGTTCAAACCCTGCATTCATGCATGAGGTCCCGGGTTCAAACTTTACACACTGTGTTCATGTATGAGACCCCTGGGTACCCACATGCTGTAGGGAAGCTCAACCTTCCTGGAGGGCCTGCTCCTTATCCCTGGGTTCTTTTTTTTTTTTTTTTTGAATTGGAAGATTTTTTTTTTTTTTTTTTTATCCCTGGGTTCTTAAACCCTACCCTGCTCACCCATCACTGCTGTGCCTTGTGGACTCAGATTTATTTATTTTAATGACAGACAGAAAATGAAAGAGAGAGAGAGAGATCAGAGCACTGATCAACTCTGACTTAAGGAAGTGTTGGGGATGAGGAATTAAACCTAGGATTTCTCCAAGGCCCTCAGGCTTGAAAACCCTGAATGCTACTTTTTTCCATCTCTTAGGACACAGGGAAGAATTTTCAATCCAATAGTTCCTTGATGGCCACAATGTTTAAATGTTGAGACTTAGGACAAAACTGTCTTTTCTGAAAAAAAGCTTAGATATCACAGGAGAAAGGAACAGCTTGAAGAATTCTTTAACTCTTGTATCAAATTTAACCAAGAATATTGCCAATTCTACTAATACTTCTTTCTCTACCAAAAAATGAGATTTATAAACATTTTCCAACTTGCTTTTATGAGTTCAACATTTATACTGACACCCAAAATTGGTCAAGTATATTACATGCTAAGAAAACTTTACCATGTTTTCATGAACATTGAATACAAAAAAATATAATAAAATATTACTAGAGAAGATCCAATATTATAGTCATATCTCATGATTAAATGGAGTCGGAAATGCAGATTCACATAGTATTTAAAAATACTATTCACCCTGTCAATGGATTTAACAATGTCACCATTTATACCAATGCAGAAAAAATAAAATTCTGACCAAATGCAATATTAGTTGATTCACAATAAAACATTCAACAACTTAAGAATGAAAAGGAGCTTCTTTAGTTTGATAAAAGTCATATGCAAAACTCCACAGCTAACATCAAATTGAGGGATTTCCTTTCATAGGGAATATCTAATTAATATATTTGTCTTTCCAGCTTGAGTTATTTATGCCCATGTGACACACAAACAGCAAAGAATGGTAGTTAGTGATCAACTACTGGATACTAAAAGCGATTAGAGCCCCTGAGAACTTCAGTTTAGGGTGGTCTCTCTCATACTGGAGAAGCACGAAGCAAATTTCTAAGGACAGACAGAACTTAAGAAACTTTGAGAAGCACTATATTGGTGGTTATAATTGAGCAAGGGTGGGGATTTTCTTTGTAATACTAAGAGGAAAGACATAAAACAGGGCTGGAGAAAAGGTCAATCAATGTGTTGCCCAGGTTCATAACCTCACACCAGTTAGGAGTGTCACAGCATTGGGAGAAGCTCTGGGGCAGCTCGTCCTTTCACTGTCTCTCTTGAATAACTTAATCTAAGAGTGGTGAAATCTTATATGTACAAGGTCTCAGCTCTAAAATTAATTAATTAGTCATAATGAATTAGTCTTAATTACTTACTTTAAAACAATCCTGTCCTTAAACATGGACTAAGCCCTTAGGCCCTCTAACCATTAGCATTTTAAAAAGGAATTAGTTCTGAGCATTCTATTTTCAGAATTATCTTTTATATTGGACATGTCAGTGGAGATGGAGAAGGAGAAGAGACACCATAGCAGTGTTCAACCATCCAAGGAGCTAGCTCTCTTAGTGCTGTCTATAATGCTGTCATGTAAGGCCAGAACTCAAACCCAAGGTCTCTCACACATGGTAAAGGTAAGTGCTATATCAGCCCTAGATTTTAATCTGTATTATTCCACATTTAGAAGTCCTCTCATTATGACAAAGATCATTTTAGGAAAAGGTGGACCAGAGAAGAATACAAAGATCTATATTTCTACAGGTGTCTTTTTCTTCCTTCCTTCCTTCCTTCCTTCCTTCCTTCCTTCCTTCTTTCCTTTTGTTCTTCCTTTCTTTCTTTCTTTCTCTCTTTTTCTTTCTCTTTTTTTTTTCCAGAAGATTTTGTAATTCATTTTGTGATGAAAATCTCAACATGCATTTTTTTTTTCCATCATAAAGACAAAGCTAATCCTTTTTACTACAAAGTGTCAATGGAAAGTCATTTTATGGAACAAACTCATAACATATTCCTTGATTTTTCCCATTCTGCTTTTTTCTTCTCCTCCTGGATAACTTCATTGAATTTTCTCTGTAGGTACTGTGATGAATTTCAGATATGTTATCTCATGATGTGATTCTCTAAACAGGGCTATGAAGTAACCAAGACTATTTTTTACCATTTCTCTCTTTTTACAGATTGCCTATAAAATAGATTGAAATGAAATTCAAATCTGTGAGTCCTTGGGAGAGTGTTTGTGTTCTCCCTAGAGCCCATCAAATCAGTTTATAATGCAGTTCGGGAAAATCCTTGCCCATAGCTTTCATTTCTTTTCCCCACCTCCTAGGTACTTAAGTCTTTCACAATATGTGATTTGACCTGATGGTTCTGATGCTCAGCAGGAAAGAAGAATCTTGAAAAGAAATATCAGTGTTTCTAAAATTCAGTTACACTGACATTTTTTTTCTGCTTCCAACTGGAAATGAGTCTCCTGGGACCTTGAAATGACTTGTCTCAGTTTTGGGGAGCTTGTCTGTGAGCAAACACAGATCTTTTCATTACACTTCTACTACTAGAAGGTGAAGAGAAAATCTGAAAAGAAATATATATGGTACACGCTACTGGCTCTAACTCAAAATCAAATATTCACCTCCTCTTAGCCAGTCAGCCCTTTGGCTTTGAGTCAATGAGATTCTAGACCTCTAGGAGATCCTTTTCTCCACTATCACTGGTTATCTTCATTAGGAACAACATTATAAATCTTCTTGTGAGCCTTGCCCTCAATATAGAACAATGGTGGAAATTGCCCCACTCTCCCAACGAAGGTTGGGTCAACATATTCTGCCACTTGAGGAAGACTGGTCTTGAAATTAGTGCAGCCTAGAATGTTCCTAGCTCTGGCCATGAAAAGTGAGCTCAGACCTACAGGGATGCAGAGGTTATACAGGCTCCTGTGCTAACTATGAAAAGACATAAGCTCTAGGTCAGATAGGATTTACAATTAATGGTATCTATATACTTTTCCCATATTTGGTAGTGACTCTCTGCCCTGATGCAGCTTCCTAGTCCTTTTCCCAACCCTGGCACCATCTTTCCAAACAATACTTTTAGCCCACTTGCATGTTATCTATGGGGCTCAAGCAACAATAAATGAAGACATCCTCCCCCAACACCTTAAAATATACCTAAAAGAGACTTCCTAGCTTCTTCCAACATAAAGACCCTGCTTTTCATCTGTTCTATTCTTACTTTTAGATTCATGATTATTTTTTAATTTTTTAACATTTATTTATTTTCCCTTTTATTGCCCTAGGTTCCTGATTATTAAGCAATTTGTTCTGCTTTATAGCTTAATGCTTTTAATTGATGATAAAACTTTCATCAGCTTAAGAATGAAAAGGAGTTTCTTTAGTCTGATAAAAGTCATATGCAAAACTCCACAGCAAACATCACATTGAGGGACTTCCTTTCATAGGGAATATCTAACTATTAAATCTGTCTTTCCAGCTTGAGTTATTGATACCCATGTGACACACAAGTTGTAGATGCTACCATGATGCCAACCTGACTTCCCTGGGCAGACAACCTCACCAATGTGTCCTGGAACCCTACTTTCCCAGAGACCTACCCCACTAGGGAAAGACAGAAACAGGCTAAAACAGGGTATGGAATGACTTATCAACATCCATATCCAGTGGAGAAGTAATTACAGAAGCCAGACATCCCACCTTCTACACCCCATAAATATCTTTAGTCCATACTCCCAGAGGGATAAAAGAATAGGGACCTTTCCTTTGGAGTGGAGGAGATATAGAATTCTGCTGGTGGGAGTGTAAGGAATTGTACCCCTTTTATTCCACAATCTTGTCCATCATTATTAAATCACTAATAAAATTAAAATTAAAAAAATACTTGCTAAAATGAGTAATTAAGAGCAGGAAAACTGATTTACATTTCATAGCTGAGATCAAGCAGGTTCATTTTTGTAGCCCACTAGCACCAGAATCTAATATTTTACTCCACACATCAGCATTTTAAACAAATTTATTGTGATTCCTATCTAAAAAACAGAAAAATAATTATTATGTCTATCTTAAAGAAGATGGAACAAAAGTACAAAAGAAATTTGATGCATGAAGTAGCAAATAGGACACAGCTGGTATACCGTGGATAATAATGGTTGCATATGTAGTGGTTTTGAAAAGGTTCCTAGACCTGAGGACCAATGTCATGGATTCAGGAATCAGATAATCTGGGGTCAAATCTGTTAATGTCCCCACTGGTAAAATTGTGATACTCCAATATAATTCCTAAGAATGAAGATGATGTTACATATAAGCTCAATAGTAATTGGCATAGAGTAATAAGCACCTAGCTCTCACTAATTACTTGTCTTACAAAAATTGTATTTTCATAGCAGAGTTAACCTATCCCAAAGGACTTCTGAAATTGTAACATATTATCCTCATTACCTATCATATTTTACTTAGTATTCCTATCTAAAAAAAAACATAAAAAATAATTATTATGTGTATCTTAAAGAAGAGGAAACAAATGTACAAAAGAAACCTGATGCATGAAATAGCAAATAGGACATATCTGGTATACCATGGATAATAATGGTTACATATGTAGCGGTGTTGAAAAGGTTCCTAAAACATCCTTTTGTTCCACTTATGTACTAGATTTTGTTAAAATCAAGTACTCCTTAGTGGCAGAGTTGAAATTATATCTAGGAAGTAGAAATAGCTACCTAGCACCTACACTACTGTTACACACAGATGAGCTGTATTGTTGACAATGCAATGTGCTTGCTGATAGTAGCCATGATGAGAAAGAAAGAAAGAGAGAGAGAGAGGAGAAAGAAAGAGCGAAAGAAAGAGAGAGAGAGAAAAAGAAAGAAAGAAAGAAAGGAAGGAAGGGAGAAAGGAAGAAAGAAAGGAAAGAAAGAAAGAAAGAAAAAAAGAAAAAAAAAGAATGTTGACAAGTATTGATATGTTTCTAAATTCTGCTTCTAAGACCCCTTCTGTTTCATTGGTTTAATCCCCCTGCTTAACACTGTATTCTATTTACATAACCACTGTTAACTAAGCACCACCCTGCCTCCAGGGCATTGGTTTAATCCTCACTGTTTTGCACGCTTTTTCCTTCTCCCCTCCCCCTATCCTACCTATATCCTCTTCGGACCTAACTCTTCCACCTCAGGATATATAAGGACAAGACTGTGATTAGAGATAGCTTAGATTGTGCTGTGTTCCACATGAATAAAGATTGAACTGGGTACCACTCAACCATGAGTCCCTGGTACTCTCTCTATCCTGCCTGCAAAGCTAGCCCGACAGACAAGGAGCTTTGGTGGGAGCTGGGCAGTAGCACAGTGGTTTAAGTACACATGGTGCAAAGAGCAAAGGCCTGTGTAGGGATCCCTGTTGGAGCCTCCAGCTCCCCACCTGCAGGGGGTCACTTCACAGGTAGTGAAGCAGGTCTTCAGGTGTCTCTCTTTCTCTCCTCTTCTATGTCTTCCCCTCCTCCCTCGATTTCTCTCTGTCCTATCCAGCAACAACAGCTGTGACAACAATAACATTTACAATAAGCGCCAACAAGGGCAACAAAATGGGAAAAATGGCCACCAGGAGCAGTGGATTCATAGTGCAGTTACTGAGCCCCAGTAATGACTCTGGAAGTAAAAAAAAAAAAAAAAGAGAGAGCTTTGGCAACATTCTGTTAAAAGAGAATTGCATTACTTAAAGAAATACCCTCTGATCATGACTTCCAATCCCCCTTGTGTTTGTATTAAAGAAGTAAGAGCTGGTGCTACAGCAATAAAATTGTGACCATTTAGTAAATTTGAGAATGGAAATTAGTGTGTTAGAAGGTAGAAGAAAAATACGAGAAGGCTGGAATTTTCATGTCATATCAGGTATGGACTGCGTACATCTGGGGTTTATGGCACATATGACAATATCTAGTAAACCACTGCTAATGGGCATTTTTCCAGTTATAGCTAAACACAGTTCCTACTCAGGCATAACAGCTAAATTTCCTTATTATCAATTATCTTACTTTTAGAATATTTTCATGAAAATTATATTAAATACTGTTTAGTGGTTGCTTTACATTTTATTATTTTATCTACATATTCATTGTAAAACAAACACACATAGAAAAACACCATGAGAAATTAAGTTGCACAGAGCTAACTGCAGTTAACATTTTGAAGTTTTACCTTTCAGCTTTTTTTTTTCTATCCACATATTGAAAACATAGATTAATTCACATTTATCTTTCTTCACCTTTTACTACATAAACCTTTGCCTGTCATATTAAAAAAAATATTTTAAATATCCCTAGAATGTTAAGTTGAATTCTATAGATGTGCTGTAGTTTACTTATCATTCCAACTGGTGTCAATATTGATTATTTATATTTTAGTATTATACATATTACTATAAATTAATATGTTAGTATATTAGTATATATTGATTCTGTATTTCAGATTCTTACCTTTTGACAAAATTCTTAAAAGTTTATTTGGCCAAATAATTTTTTTTGTAGTCTCAACGAACAAGGCCAAAATACTTCTTTAGAAATATATCACTATATATTCAATCTACTAAATACACCCACTATGGTTATTTAATTATCATGGTTTAATAAATATACGTATATTTCAGAGTGATTCTACTTTTTAAGTGTTTTACTATTATTGATGATATGTCTTTGTCATGTTTCTCATCACTTGTTTCCTATTATGTGTCCTGTATCTTTGTAACATGTTACATCTATCCTATGTTATAGAATATACTTAATATGGTTTCAACATATTAAGAAAGATGGAGTTATTCTGAGCAACTATGTACCTGAGATGGTTTGAGAAAAATTGCTTTTGAAGTTATTACCAATGTATTTCCCAAGGAGGTTTAGTATTTATGATCTATAAATAACTGCAACAATTATAGCTAATACTGAGTTTCTTCTATTTACTATACATGAATGCTAAATATTTAAGTGCATTACAATGGTCACAATATCCCTATTAAACATCAATTATCCCATATTAGGATTTGGAAACTGAGTCCAATAAATGTTAAATTAATGGAACTAGAATTTGAATACTTGTGGCATAATTCTACAGTGAATTTTTATGCATTTAATCCCAAAGATATTTGATAAGTATTTGTAAAGTATAGAGAGTTGGGGAAATATAACCCTGGCCTCACTAATTCAGTCTTGTGAAATGAAAGAGTAAAAATGGATAATTATGATGATAATAATGACTTATCTTTAAAGACAATTTTAATCTACTCGACGTTAAAATGCTATTTACTATTATTGCCATTTTATAGATGAGAAAATTGAAGTAAAGGTTATGTAATTTATCTATAATTGTACACATATTAACTGAAAGGACCAGAATCTGAATCTAGGCAATATCCAAAGCCACATCCCTTTCATTGTTATTATCATCATCTTCTTCTTTGATAAAGATGGAGAGGGAGAGAGAGAGGGCGACCATGGCACCAAATTTTCCTTCAGTGAGGTGGGGGAGGGTTTGAATCTGGTTCCTGCACATGGCAAAGCAGTACACTATCCAAGTGAGCTATTTTACCAGATCCCTTTAATCTTACATTCCATAATAGAATACAAAAGATATACAAATATAACTGTCAAAGAAATGGAGTCAGTGTTTTAAGTGAAAACAATTCAAGCATCAAGAGATAGAATGATTAACTCTACAATTCTTTTCTATGAAATCAAAATGTCAGCTAAGGAATGATATTAGATAAAAGATTTGAAGTGGAATCAGACAAATGAGGTTTCAAATTTCAGGTGCAATACTTTCTAGTGTAAAGGAATATTCTTACAACAAGATGTTTGAATTAATGTATAATTTGACTGTTCTTGTGTCACTTTGCAAATATTTGAGATCTTAGTAGGGACATAAAAATTATAATTTCCCAATCATGGGATTTTCAAAAGAAAGCAAGCTTCCAACTCACTTGGTTATAAAAATAATTATCTATTGCAATTTTTTAATTCCCAAGACTACAAGGAACAGTCCCATTCTTTTAAAATCTGCATTTCTCCCAGTCCTGGAATCTCTGGAACTTTGCTTATATTTCTTGATGCCTCTACTTTTGATACCTTACCCTATTATCCTGCTTCTACTCAACTCAACTCAATCAATGCAACCAGTGCCAATATGCCACATTATGCCACCACTGCCTTTTTGCTTTGGATTTTATCCAGAGATATAAAGTCAGAAAAGTCAACTTTCCAACCATAATAATCTGGTAAGGCCTTCCCTAACACATGGAACTACATAGTTCCAATTCATATGGTGCTTTCTCTAGCAAAGTTACAAATTCTAGATACAAGCTAGAGCCTAGGGGACTGTGTACATGTATTCATAAGTTTGGGGCAACTATATACCTCAAAATAAAAATGCTTAATAGTCCTCTTTGATTAGATTTAGAACTAGTTAGCTCAGAAATCTAGTAGAAATGCCTAAAGAGAGTACCATAACATTTTTAGTCAAATATTTATTACTTAGGCTTAGACACCCTCCTCTCCACATCCTATTTCACTTCCCCTAATCACTTTATCTACACAAATAATTACATAGAATAAAGTTAATAAAAAACATCTCTTAATCTCTTGACAGAATCAGCATTATTATTGCCCCTGATAACCTTCCAAAGAAACACTTGTATACAGTTAGCCAAGACAAAAAAAATATTTATCAACTAAAGGATACTTATTTACTCTATGACAACCTTTAATAGAATTGTAAATCAAGTAAATGCAGTAAAACTCAAGCTTAGCTTAGAACCCCACTAAAGTCCTAGGTGTATTTCCTCCTTAACTGAGGCCAGATACCATAAACCCTACAACAAATGATGTCCACTGCTTTAACAACTGGCATAAATCCCAAGTGTGTCAGGCTAAGAACGGACTACTAAAGCTGGAAAGGGGCAGGAGACTGGTTCACTCAATTATGGCCTTCTTGGTCACTGTCAGGGCATCCCATCACCTAGGGCCCTAATAAGGAAATCCTTGGTTTCCCACACAAATATGATGGGCTTAGACATTTAATAGATCCCTTTCTCAATCATCACTGGTAACCTCCATCAGGAATGTCATTATAAGCCCTGTGAGGGTCTCTCCAGGACCTTGCCCTCCCTATAGAGCAGCAATGGTAGGGACTGGCTTACTTTCCAAAGGAAGGCTGGTCCAGTCTACTATGCCACTTGAGGAATACTGGTTACAAAATGAATGCAGTCTATAATGTTCCCAGCTATGACCATATTTTTATGGTCATATGCCCATTTTTATAACTATATTTATATATTCCCATTTTTATATTATCTGGATAAGTGATGTCAGAATTGAAAATAGGACTGGATCAATTCTGACATCACTTATCCAGATAATATTTTTAGTGCACCTTCATGTTAGCTATCAAGCTATAGAAAAATTTACCAGTCATGGCCCCCCTAGTAAAATACCTAAACTAGACTTCCTAGCTTCCATCCTCCCTATAATTCCTATTTCCACCTGCTTTATTCCTAATTTATGGTTGCTATTCATTAAACATGTTAACCTGCTTTATATCTTATTGCACTACAGCAACCAAGTTGCAAATACAACTATGATTTTATCCTGAACTCCCTGGGCAGATGACCTCACCAATATGTCCCGGAGCCTCACTTCTCCAGAGCCCTACTCCACTAGTGGTATTAAAGAAAGAGAAGGAAAGATCATGGGGAAAGATGGGCATATATATAAAAATAGTTATAAAAATGGGAATATATAAATATAGTTATAAAAATGGGCATATATACATATAGTTATAAAAATGGGTATATATAAATGTAGTTATAGAAATAATAGCCAATCCATATATGTAGTTTTGGGAAAACCCCTGTAGCTTCCAACAAAGGGAAAGTGGACACAGAACTCCGGTGGTGGGAAATGTGTGGAGGTTCAGGTCTGTTATCATATAATTTGGTAAATCAATATTAAATCACTAAAAAATTAAATAACTTTTCCACAACTGTGAACCATTTAATTACCTTACTTAGACACAAGTCAATCCAGGCAAGAGGGATCAGTAATTTGAAAAGTACTGTGAGAGGGACCTCATATCATACTGTATAAAATGGTTAAACCAACAAGAAGAAATACTGGAGAAATGAACCAGGACAAGACTCCAGCTAAAAGACCCCCAATGGTTGAAGCACAAAATACTGAGCTCAACATTGAAATACTAGTTAAGGAAATAATCACAGAAATGAGTCAAGAGTTTGAAAGAATTGTCATCAGAAATGCAGAAACAACAAATGAGACTTTAGAAAAACACTTATTATCTCAAGGTTATTAGAGAGCTGAAAGCTGAAATAGCTGAGCTAAGAACACAACTATGTGAACCAGCTAAAACAGTATTAGAACAGAATAACAAAATAGATGAATTCCAGAAAACAGTAGAGGGGAGAGAGAATAGAATAAATGAGGCTCATGACAGAATTAGCAAGATCAAGGATGAGTTAGAGACAACTAAAAAAGAAATGAGAGATATTAAAAAGAGATTAAGAGATGCTGAAAACAACAACAGAGACCTATGGGATGACTACAAATGAAATAATATACACATTATTGACTTACCAGAGGAAGAAAGAGAGGGAGGGGAAGAAAATATTCTTCAGGCCATAATAGCTGAGAACTTCTTTAGTCTAGACAACATAAAAGACATAAAGGTTCAAGAAGCCCAGAGGGTCCCAAACAGAATTAACCCAGACTTAAAGACACAAAGACACATCATAGTTAGAATGGAAAGGAATAAGGATAAAGAAAGGATCCTGAAGGCTGTAAGAGAAAAACAAAGAGTCTTCTACAAAGGAAAACCCATAAGATAGACTTCTCCACTCAAACACTACAGGCCTGAAGAGAATGGCAAGATATCTATCGATTGCTCAATGAGAAAAACTTTCAACCAAGATTACTATATCATACTAGACTGTCATTCAGACTAGATGGAAGCATAAAAACCATCTCAGACAAGCAACAGTTGAAGGAATCAACTATCACCAAGTCTACCATGAAAGTAGTTCTGAAAGGTCTCCTATAAAGAGTGAGACCACCATAAATATGCCATATATCAGAAAACTCTAA
The DNA here is from genome assembly GCF_950295315.1 of Erinaceus europaeus. Lineage (NCBI taxonomy): Eukaryota > Metazoa > Chordata > Mammalia > Eulipotyphla > Erinaceidae > Erinaceus > Erinaceus europaeus. The sequence goes on from NC_080162.1 coordinate 28,450,379, forward strand.
AAACTACAATAATGGTGTTAAAATGTCTTCAATCTTTGATATCAATAAATTTCAATGACCTGAATTCACCTATTAAAAGGCACACAGTAGGATGATGGATCAGAAAACACAACCCAACAATATGCTGTCCACAGGAAACCCACCTAACTCAACAAGACAAACACAGACTCAAAGTGAAAGGATGGAAAACTACCATGCAAGCCAATGGTCCACAAATAAGGGCAGGAGCATATCTGACATTATAGACTTTAAAATAAATAAAATTTTAAAAGATAGGGATGGACATTACTTAATGCTCAGAGGATCAATCCAAGAGGACTTAACAATTATTAACATCTATGCTTCCAATGAGAAGTCATCTAAATATATCAAATGTCTACTGAAAGAGCTACAGCATTATAATAATAGCAACACAGTAATAGTAGGAGAATTCAACACCCAACTCTCTCAACTTGACAGATCATCCAGGCAGAAAATCAGTAAAGAAATGAAGGAGCTAAATGAGGAGATAGGTAAACTAGAACTATTGGACATTTTCAGAGTCATTCATCCCAAGAAACAGGAATACACATTTTACTCAAGTCCACATGGGTCATTCTCAAGGATAGACCATATGTTAGGCCACAAAGACAACATCAGCAAATTCAAGAGCACTGAAATTATCCCAAGTATCTTCTCAGATCACAGTGGAATTAAGCTAACAACAATCAACAAAAGATTAGTAATAATTCCAAAATGTGGAAGCTCAGTGGTATACTATCTAGCAACTACTGAGTCAAAAAGGAAATAAATAAATCAAAATGTTTTGAGAGTTCAATGAAAATGAAGACAGGAGCTATCAAAATATTTGGAACACAGCTAAGGCAGTACTCAGAGGGAAGTTCATAGCAATACAAGCACACATTAGGAAACAAGAAAAAGCGCAAATAAATAGTTGATTGCACATCTTAAAGACCTAAAAGAAGAAGCAGAACAAGGGCACCTTAAAGCAACCAGAAGGATAGAAATCACTAAAGTTAGGGCAGAAATCAATAACATTGAAAATAAGAAAACCATACAAAAGATCAATGAAAGTAAATGTTGGTTCTTCGAAAGAGTGAAGAAAATCAACAAACCTTTACCCAGACTCACAAAATAAAAAACAGAGAAGACCCAAATAAATCAGAGAGTAAATGATGGAGAAGATATCACAACAGACACCACAGAAACTCAACATATCATGCGAGGCTTTTATGAACAACTATATGCCACCAAGCTAGAGAACCTGGAAGAAATGGACAATTTCCTAGATACCTACCAACTTCCAAAACTAAGTATAGAGGAAGTAGATAACATGAACAGGCCCATCACAGATAATGAAATTGAAACAGTAATCAAAAAACTTTCCAAGAATAAAAGTCCTGGACCAGATGGTTTTCCAAATGAATTCTATAAAACCCTCAAAGAGGAACTAACACCTCTACTTTTAAAAGTCCTCCAGAAGATTGAAGACACTGGAATACTCCATTCCAGCTTCAATGAAGCCAACATCATTCTGATACCAAAAGCAGGCAGGGACACAACCAAAAAAGAAAACTACAGACCAGAATTTCTGATGAACACAGATGATAAAATATTGAACAAAATTCTAGCCAACCAGAGAGCAGTATATTTAAAAGATTGTTCATCATGACCAAGTAGGGTTTATCCCAGGGATGCAAGGTTGGCTTAATATATGCAAATCAATCAACATGCAAATCAAACCACATCAATAAAAGCAAGACCAAAAACCACATGGTCATATTAATAGACATAGAGCAATACTTTAACCCCTTTATTAGCAAAACACTACAAAAATGGGAATAGATGGAAAATTTCTCAAGATAGTAGAGTCTATATATAGCAAACCTACAGTCAACATCATACTTAATGGTGAAAAACTGGAAGCAATTCCCCTCAGATCAGGTACTAAACAGGGCTGCCCACTATCACCATTTCTATTCAAGATAGTGTTGGAAGTTCTTGCCACAGCAATCAGGCAGGAACAAGGAATTAAAGGCATACAGATTGGAAGAGAAGAAGTCAAACTCTCCCTATTTGCAGATGATATGATAGTATACATATAAAAACCTAAGGAATCCAGCAAGAAGCTTTTGGAAATTATCAAGCTATATAGTAAGGTATCAGGCTACAAAATTAACATTCAAAAGTGGCATTCCTCTATGCAAACACTAAGTTAGAAGAAGATGAAATCCAGACATCAATAACTTTTACTATAGGAACAGAAACAATAAAATGTCTAGGAAAAAACCTGACCAAAGAAGTGAAACACTGTATACTGAAAATTATGAGTCACTATTCAAGGAAATTGAAAAAGACACAAAGAAGTGGAAAGATATTCTATGTTCATGGGTTGGAATAATTGACATCATCAAAATGAATATACTACCCAGAGTCATATATAAAACTAATGCTATCCCCATCAAGATCCCAACTTCATTTTTTAGGAGAATAGAACAAAAGATACAAATGTTTATCTGGAACCAGAAAAGAGATAAAATTGCCAAAACAATCTTAAGAAGAAAGAACAGAACTGGAGGCATCACACTCCTAGACTTCAAATTTTATTATAGGTCTATTGTAATCAAAACTGCTTGGTACTGAAGCATGAATAGATACACTGACCAGTGGAATAGAATAGAGATCCCAGAAGTAAGCCCCACACCTATGGACATCTAATCTTTGACAAAGGTGCCCAGACTATTAAACAGAGGAAACAGAGTCTCTTCAATAAATGGTGTTGGAAAAATTGGGTTGAAACATGAGGAAGAATGAAGTTGAACCACTATATTTCACCAAATACAAAAGTAAATTCCACGTGGATCAAGGACTTGGCTGTTAGACCAGAAACTATCAGACACTTAGAGGAAAATATTGGCAGAACTCTTTTCCACATAAATTTTAAAGACATCTTCAGTGTAACAAATCCAATTACAAAGAAGACTAAGGCAAACCTAAACCTATGGGACTACAACAAATTAAATAGCTTCTGAACAGCAAAAGAAACCACTTCCCAAACCAAGAGACCTCTCACAGAATGGGAGAAGATCTTTACATGCCATATATCAGACAAGAGGCTAATAACCAAAATATATAAAGAGCTTGCCAAACTCAACAAGAAAACATATAACCCCATCCAAAAATGGGAAGAGAACATGGACAGAATATTCACCACAGAAGAGATCCAAAAGGCTGAGAAACATGAAAAAATGTTCCAAGTCTTTGATTTTCAGAGAAATGCAAATAAAGACAGCAAGGAGATATGACTTCATTCCAGTGAGAATGTCATACATCAGAAAAGGTAGCAGCCACAAATGCTGGAGAGGTTGTGGGGTCAGAGGAACACTTTTTCTCTGCCTTTGGGAATATTAATTGGTCCAACCTTTGTGTAAAACAGTCTGGAGAACTCTCAGAAGGCTAGAAATGTACCTACTCTATGATCATGTAATTCCTCTCCTGGGAATATATCCTAAGGAACCTAACACCATCATCCCAAAAGATCTGTGTACACATATGTTCTTGGTAGCACAATTTGTAATAGCCAAAACCTGGAAGCAACCCAGGTATCCAACAACAGATGAGTGGCTGAGCATGTTGTGGCATGCTGGGCTAGCTTCGCGCACGCAAGATGACCCAGGAACCAAACTCTTGGTGGTAGGAAAATTCAAATCTTTATTCTTTTGAGTGCCCCAGAGTCGGGAAGTAGCATACCTGGTTAAGCCATGTGGTGCAAACCGGAATGGCTAGCATCAGCCTCTGGGTCTGCTCGCCCACCCTTCTCCAAGTTGGACACAGAAGAGACAAGACAGAAACTGAAGTGGCTTGAAAATACCATACATGGTTAGGAAAGGGGTGGAAAAAAGGCAAAGGGGGCCAGGAATGGCATGGACCTCCCCAGCAACTGTTGCTAGGGGTTCAAATGGTAGGATTAGCAATACCCTGTGGGGAATTAGGAAGGACACCTTTAGTCATTTTTAAGACAAAGCAGAAGATTAATACGTAGATAATAAAAGGACAGGCCATAGTATCAGGGAATGTTGGGTGCAGTAGGCTTAATGTTTTAAGGAATGCTGGGCTCCCGGAGGCAGGAAAATGCAGGATCTTTTTGTGAGGCAGGAAAGACTTATATGGCCACCAATCTTTTCAAGTTCATGTGTCCCCCCTTTTGCTCAATCTCCCCCTCCAGAGAGAGAGAGAGACTAACAGGATGGACTCACCTTTCAGGTCAAGCCCTGACAGCCTCCACCACATCCCCACAACCTCCCTACAGTGGCATATATATACAATGGAATACTACTCAGCTATTAAAAATGGTGACTTCACCATTTTCAGCTGATCTTGGATGGGACTTGAAAAATTCATGTTGCGTGAAATAAGTCAGAAAGAGAATGATGAATATGGGTTGATCTCACTCTTACGCAGAAGATGAAAAACAAGATCAGAGGAGAAAACACAAGTAGAACCTGAACTGGAATTGGCATATTGCACCAAGTGAAAGACTCTAGGGTGGGTGGGGGGTAGACTGCAGGTCCAAAAAGGATGACAGAGGACCTATTGGGGGTTGTATTGGTATATGGAAACCTGGAAAGTGTTATGCATGTACAAACTATTGTACTTGCTGTTGAATGTAAACCATTAATTCCCCAATAAATAAAAAATATATATAAATTAGAATTCACCTCATATAACAGATGCTGTGAACTGTCTCCATTTACCTTGCCTTCTGCTTTAGAACAACATGGAAACTTAATGACATGATCTAGGTGATGAGAAATAAACAGACATATTGAGCATGTCCTTCCACAAAGAAGTAGTCAAATAAACAGAAGAAAAAAAAATCTTCCTACTATATCCTGGCCAGATGATGAAATGCCAGGCATAGTAGCAACTGTTTTGAGATCATAAAGAAGAAATACACAAACTAATGTTAGCGAGTTAAAACAAGAAGGAAAGAAGGCATACTTGTGTACTGACCTGTTCATTCAACCACTTTAAAAATTCTGCATTACTTACCTCCATACTTTCAAGTAAGAAAAACAAATACTTGTCTATTTGGTCGCTAGTTGCTGGATTTCTGTTACTTTCAACTCAACATATGTTTAACTAATACACTTTTCACCATTTGCCAGATTCATGGTAAACATATAATGAAACCTGCACTACCTATTACCAAACTGCCAAAGCTAAATTCTTTATTATATATACTTATACACATATATTTGTTGCCAGGACTTCATAAATCAAGGAGATATTTATATATATGGAGGGGAGGGAAATAAAGGAGAGAGAGAGAGAGGGAAGAAAAGGGAAGAAAATAGGAGAGAAAGAAAAGAAGAGAAGAGAAGCGAAGAGAAGAGAAGAGAAGAGAAGAGAAGAGAGGAGGGGAGACAGGAGGGGGGAGAGGGGAGAGGGGGAGAGGAGGAAAGGGGGAGAGGGGGAAAGGGGAGAGAGATAGAGAGAGAGAGAGAGCTAGATAGATAGATATATAGAGAGAATACAGCAGGCCGTAACACTGAAACTTCCTCCAATGCAAGGAAGGCTGAACTTGAACCTTGACTGCATGCATGGCAAAGTCAGCACAATGACCAGGTGAACTATTCCATCCTTGAATGTCAGTTTTTTAGAGTCAATAACTCAAATGTGGTGCTAGTCATACTTTTATTTTTACTTTTTCAGAATGCTCAAATTGAAAATGAGACAGAAATGCAGAGAGAGAGAGGGAGAGAGATATCAAAGCATCATAGTTTCTTTCAACATGATGCTTGACTCAGTCATGCACATGGCAAAACAGCACATTACCCAAGTGAACTAAATTTGGGAGGCTCTGCTTGTGTATCTTTAAAAAAATTTTTTTAACTTAAAATTGTATTATATTTATGTATTTATTGGATAGTGACTGCCACAAATTGAGAGGAAGTGGGAGATGGGGAAAGGGAGATACCTACAGCACTGCTTCAAGACTCACAAAGCTTTCCTGTTGCAGGTAGACACTTGGGGCTTGAATCCAGGTTACATGGTAACATGTGTGCTCAACCAGGTGTGCCACCACCTGGCCCCTATGTGTAGCCTTAAAGGACTAAATGTTGGGTATTTACACATGTTACCCCTTTGCCCCCCTTTTTCATAATCCTGAGGTCTCACTTCTATTGCACCTGATTTATATTTTTCAAAGTTCCACAATTAAATGTTAGGCTTTTTGGAGCCTTCAGAGACTAAAGAGGAGTTGAGACAATTGGTTACATAAATGACAATAAAAACATGCCCTCTACTGTCTAAAATATTTCTTGATTTTTTTTTTTATAAAACATATGGCATTTTCTGGGATCCAATGTTCCATAAAGATTACATATTTTGGAGGAAAATAAAATCCAAGGCTGAACCACATCTATATATGTAGTTAAGACAAAGCTACTTCCAGCTAACTTAAGCCTATTTCTATCCAGCTATATGGCACTGCTATTGGCAAAGTCCATTCTCTTTGAGTCAATGTGGTCCTACCAGACTCACAGCAGTGCTACAAAATATCGACTTGAAAAGTAATTAAGATATAAGTATTCCAAAAGAGAACACATGGTTATTTAAAGTCATTGGACACTGTTCAAAAGGAAAGATCTCTGAAATACAAGGGCTTCGAGCCATCACGCTGTTTATCCTCCATTTTTCACATTAAGAAAAAAGACTAATTATAAGTCTCCAGCAAATATAACCCAGTAAAGAATTTTCAAACAAAAGCCTGCACTGAATGGGATATCTGGCAGATCTGGGCACTTGTTTTCCCTAATAACCATTAAAGTTGTTCCTAGTAAACCATTTTACAACGACATTAGGAATATCAGAGTTTACGTTTTCCTTAATGAATTGCTGTAGAACGTTAGTGCTGCAGCAGGTCTCTGAAAACTACTTATCCTCGCTTTGTCTCTGTTGTACTAGCCCCCGCCCCCCCCAACATTTCATTTCCAATGACACGTCAGTCGTCTTTCACCAACCTCAAAGGAAAGTTGAATGTGGGGCTCACAAAGTTAAGCTGACATTTGCTCCCTTCCAATAAAAAATATTTAGTCCATTAAACATAAATAGCTGTCATTATGATACATGGACTGAGTGCAAACCTCCCGGTTCCCTCTGATGTTTATTACATCCAAACAACTGCAGTGCCTGCATGTTTTCAACTTTAGTGTATTGATTAAACTTTTAAATGGCTGCCATATAACCCAGGGACAGCAGGAAGATTAATTTGCGTCAATGTTCATCTGTAATTCATTAGCCATTTATTCTTTACAACCACATGGGCTATCAAGAAAATGCAGGCCATTTTTCACTCGGCACAGGCTGAGAACAGATTCTGAAATTTGTGCTGCATACAAATAAGTTCCCTGGACCTGGCCAGTTAAACTGCTTGGCTTTTCAAAAGTTGAAGTTGGGAAACAGCAGCAGAGATGAGCGTTCAAAGCCAGAAATGGAGAAAAACATGTATCTGCAGGGTGCTCACAGCTTAAATAAGTTTGTCCACTCTCTTCATCCATAGATTATGGTCTCTTACTTCAGTTGAATTAAAATAATGGAAACGTATGTCTACGTAGACCATAAATAAAATGGGTTGCTTTTTCCCATCTCTCCCTTTCTCCACGTTTCCAATATATCCTAAAATACTGTTTCTGGCCAGAAACTCCTGAGAGTGGCAGTTGACTAGAAATGTGCATAGCCTAGAGGAACTTGAAGTTAGGCTCTCAGAGGCAATGATATTTGAACAAACTCTCTGTGAAACAGTAGAATCTTACCCTGCCTTGATTTGGGAAGGTGCCCAGCTAACTAACGGCATGTTTCCTGAGGGAAGAGGTAAGCCATCTGGCTTCTCCATGTGCCCTTCTGACCCCCCTGGCAGAACACAAAATGCATATTAGAAGCATAAATGGAATAATTACCCTCGTGAAAGACCCTTCAACATGCAGACACTTGGGGGGGGGCAGGGGAAGTAGAGGAATCCACATGCCCTCAGGTCAGGGCTGGAGGAGAATAAAACACACGAGGGAAATTTTTCTCCATAAGGATGAATAATTAGAATGGAGAGCTAACTGTCTTGGCCTCACTGTGGCTAATAACTGCAGTAGTAAGCAGCAAAAACAAAACAAAACAAAAAACAAGGCATGGATGCTCAAGGCAACATCTCTTTTCTCTGTCTACAGTATCCATAAAAATCAAAGGCAGTCTTTGGTAACAGAATCCATGAAAGAGCCAACAGCAGAGGATTCTGGGATACTGCTGTAAAATACTCATTTATAATATAACTGCTCAGCCTGTTGCAATAGGATAAGAGAGACCCCTCCACAACAATCTCATTTTGGATTCCTTCTAGTCTCAGCACAAGAACCACCAATATTAGAGTTTTGCAGCATATAACTTCTTTTCAAATCCTTTGAGGACTTGGGTAAAGGGTTCATCATGTACCATAGAAATGTAGCTTAAAGAATTTTATTTACTTTTTGGATATGACACATAAATGTCAGGAATGCACATGAATTGTAAAGGAAAAAAGTGTTGGGTGAAACCTCAAAGTCATTATATTCAGCCCCCTGACATGTATAGGATTTCCCAATTTGAATCTAATTTTTCATAGTAATAAGTACACTAGAATTTGTGCCTCACAGTTCAATAAATCATTTATAGAATGATTATTTCCACCTAAGCTCACAAATTCATTCAACTATTCAACAAATATTTATTGGCAGTATATCATCTCTCTAACACTAGTCAACACTTGGATTAAAGTGAGGAGCAAGTATAGCAGTAAACTCTTACTAATAGAGTACTTCTAATACAGCTATTTAAGGGGCTATAGGACAGTTTGGAAACTCTGATACTCATTTTAGAGGCCCAGGGCTATACTCTTTGTTTTATCTTTCAATGGGTAATTCCAAGAAATGATGACGTTTGAACTGCTTATTCCTTGTGAATTAACTGATTAAGAGTTATCAAAAGAATGATTCGGAGGGGGTCAGGTGGTGGTGCACCTGGTTGAGTGCACATGCTACAATGCTCAAGGACTCAGGTTCAAGTCCTTGACCCTCACTTGCAGGGCTGCAGGTGTCTATCTCTCAGCCTATTTCCCCACTCCCCTGTAGGATTCTGCCTCTACATAAATAAGTAAGTAAAAAATAAATTAATTAATTAAATATTTTGAAAAGAATGAGTCTGAGTTTCTAGAAAATTTCTTTATACCTGTGTATTGAAATTTTAAAGTAACACTATTTCCAAGTATAAGTATGACTTCTCTTCATAGGTTTAGGGCTAGCATTTATTTTTGGAAGTTGGACTCTATAAAAATGCTGCTTGCTAATTGTTTTTATTATTATTGACAAGTTGAGGAATAGAAAGAAAATTTGTGAAGGTTTCAACTACCTACAAAGCAAACACTGAAGATAATTATGCCTTCTACATTTTCTTGAATGTAGGGAGAGGTATAAAGAATAAGCAAAAGGAATTGTGTCTGTACCACTGAAAAGACCTTAAATCTCACTGCAAAGACACAATTAACACATAAAAGCTAACTAGTAATGGCAGCAGAGAAGCAGGAGTAAAAGTATTTAACATGATCCATTCTATTTTAAATTAACAGTAGAAAGTTATTTATGCTCAGCAAGATTAAAATAGTTGGAATAGGAGTATAGCATATGAAACTGAAGGAAGAAAGGCATCTGGCCAACATATCATGTTTTCCTGTAGCCCTATAATTTCAATTAATTTAAAAATATTTTATTTATTTTAATTTTACTGGATAGGGACACAGAGAAATCAAGAGGAAAGGGGGAGATAAAGAGGGAAAGAGAGAGACATAGAATTGTTCCACTGTTTATGAAGTTTTCCCCTTGCAGGTGGAAGGTAGAGATTGAAGGTTTTAACCTGGGTCCTTGTGCATGGTAATATGTGTACTCAACCAAGTGCTCCACGCACACAGTACTTCAATTCTGTTTTATTAACTTGTGAGATCTCTGTGAAGTCTTATTGTGTATTGCTTGAAGGATGCTAGCAAGGCAAGCTAGAAATTACAGGGCCTCTCATTCTTGCTTTATCAAAAGTATTTACAGGGGCTGGTTAGATAGCTCTGTAGGACACCTACTTTGTCATGCCCATGCCCAAAGCCTAATCCTTAGCACCTGTGGGAGTGAAAGACCCTGGGAGATATTAGGCTCTCTGGTGTCTCTTCTGCTTTCTCTGTTTCTATCTGAAAAAAAAATTGCCTGGAGTGGTGATACTGTGCATGTTCAAGGTTCCAATGATACCAACAGAGAGAAAAGTTGTTCCAAGAGCTGTGGAGATAGCATGGTGATAACAAACCAGATTTTCTTGCCTAAGAATCCAGAAGTCTTAGGCTCAACACCTGGTACCACATACACCCAAACTTAGTAATATTCTAGTGTCTCTCTATTTTCCCTCATCACTCTTAGTAAAATCATTTATTAGTAAAAAATAAGTTTTCTTTTCTTTCTTTCATTTGATAGGACAGAGAGAAATTGAGAGAGAAGGGTGTTTTTGGACTGGGTGGTGGCACACCTAGTTGAGCACACATGTTATAATGCACAAGGACCCTGGCTATAGCACTTGGTCCCCATCTTTAGAGGAAAAGCTTTGAGAGTGAAGCAGGGTTGCATGTGTCTCTCCGTCTCCCTCCACCCATTTCCCTCTTCCCTTTTAATTTCTGACTGTTTCTATCCAATAAGTAAATAAAGATAATAGAAAAAAAAGAGGTGAGTGTTTATTCAGTGTATATATAGGATTAGTTCTCTCTGCGGTTTTCTATCATCTTCAGTTAGTAATCTGAAGGATCCCATTCCTTATCATTTATTTTTTTAAAGATTTATTTACTGACTGATGATAGCAAATAAGAGAGAGAGATATGACCAGAAAACTACTCTAATACATGTGATGTCAAGGATGAGCTGGGGATCTCATACACACTACCCACAGCACAACCTCCCAACACATCCATCACTCTTGTTTATACTCTACGACAGGAAAAAACATTTTAGTACCAGCATCATGAAATAAAGTCTCACCTTTGTGAAACTTACATATAGTAAAGGATTTGGGACATCCTACAATAGAGCATGCTGATCTTAAACTCCAATTTAGAGATTTCCTTCAGAGTCTTGATTAGCAGCCCAGACACTATACTAGGTGTCAGAATTTGAATAATACAGGTTTAAGTCATTCTTGCCCCTCATGCCAACACACAAACAGACACACACACATACATACACATTCATTGTCATTCATTGTGGTTTAAACTAATGTACCCAATGTCAGTAGTTACCTAAATTCGAATACTTCCATAAGACTCAAATAAAAGTCTGCAAGCTATTTTCATTTTTATTTAAGATCTTTCTATATGGCATTCCAAATAAGACTGTCCTAGTTCACATTCATATCAGCAATGTAAGAGTTTCTTTTTATTCAACAATTACATCTTTAGACAGTTATCCAAAGGGCATGAAAACACTAATTTGAAGGGACATGTGCATCCATATATTCATAGCTGCACTATCCATAATAGTCAATGTGTGGAAGTAGACTAAATGTCCACTGACAGATGACTGGATAAAGAATTTATAACATCTATTCTCCATGGAATACTACTGTGCAATTAAAAAGATTATGTTGTGTTCTTGGGACAAAACAGATGGACCTGGAGGTGATTATGCTTAGTAAAATCAGTAAAGTGATGAAAGACAACTACTGCACAATTCATTCATATTTGGAATCTAAAGAATTGAAGCACATGAACTTGCAAGCAAAACAAAAAAATCTATAAGCAAGCAAACTCTCAGATTTTGTGACAATTATGTTAGTTATTGTTGGAAGGGTAGGGGCATAGAACTTTGGTGCCATTCCCTGTTCAGGGCACCATTTGCTGGTCCCAGATGCCATTCTAGCTTCGCGGGTGGGAGACAGACCAGGGACTCATGGCTGAGCTGGGAAGCAGTATCTCATTTATTAATCGGATACATCGCCTTTTATGCATCTCTTCACCGGAAGTGGTAAGGGAAGGGAAATGACCAGGAGAGGGGGAGGAGCAAAACAAGAGCTGGAACAGAACATAGAAAGCTTCCATCTAACCAGTGGGGATTAAACCAATACCCTGCAGGCAGGGCGGTACCCAGGTAAAACAGTGATTATGTAAATAGACCACATTGTAAGTAATACAAGTGAACCTAATGTGATGATCAAAACAGAAGGTCTTATAAGCAGAATATAGAAGCATACCAACACTTTGGTAGTGGTTGAGGGTTTTTTTTAATGTTTTAAATCTTAAAAACCACTATTGATCACAATTTTTTAAATGGCTTGAGAAAAAAGTATAATTTCCAAATAGATAAATAAAAGTGTCCAAGGAATGAGATAATTCATGGAACTCTACCTTTACACAGGAATTCCCAATGCTTTATACTTCAAGGGGGAATGCTCAGACCTGTACTAAGTAACCTATCATTCAGTGTCAATAAGAGAGCAAGGAAGCCTCTTTTTTCAAAATAAATCAAATTTAGCAATGTTAGGGGTTGCAGTTATTATCCCATAACATATTTTGATAAGTTAGGCTCATTCAAGTCCTTTTATTTAGAGCCTGAACAACCAATCCATAATAATAATAAATAATTAGCATTATTTCAAGGACTTATGGTGATTTTGAAGATCACCAGAGGGCCCTGAATTTCAATTCCACTAGGACCCAGAGAGATAAGAGGGAAAAAGGAAAAACATTTGGACATAGTAACAGGTATAGGTGTGACTTAGGAAGGAAGAGAGAAGGGCTGGGCTGTAGAGTAGCAGCAGCTGCATTTGTCTCTTCTCCATGCTCAACTAGGAATATCAAAGGAGACCACCTGGGACCACAACAAGACAGAACTACTTTGAACCTACTTAGAACTACTTTGGGAACCTACCAAATCACCAGTGAGTGCAAACATGTGTGGCTCGTGAACAGAGAGAAGCCTTCGGAGAGACTCCTGGGGCTAAAGCCTGTATCTACTCCTGATCTACTGGCAACAGTCCAGTAGTTTGTTGGTTGAGGCACCACCTCCAGTATCTTTACCAACAAAAAGACTGCTGAAGGGAGGAGAGGATTCACCTAAGGATCACCAAATGCAACTGTGAGTCACCATTGCTACTGTCCCTCAGAGGCTGGAGCAGCAGCCAAGAGGCCCTATGCTGACATTGGGGAGGGGCAGAGAGCTGGCTAGGAAACTCAGGAGAAGATCTACATCCCAGTGGGCTAGAGGCAGGGCTGTGTAATGGGAGCCTTTCCACACTGTTCTGATGAATTGGGGAGACACGGTGAATAACTGCCACAGAGCCCACAGAGTATAAACAGGACCTGTTTGGAACAATCACAGAGTCACATAGTACTTCCATTTTGGCTTCAGCTGCTGGAAGAGCATCTGAATTGATCCAGGGCTTTGGATCCTTGGGGCATGGGAGTCTCTGTGCATAACCAATGTTCTATCTCTCCATCACCCTGATTTATCTCTTGTTCAGGAGTGAATGCCTACTATATAAAAAGCCTACTTATAGCTAAAAAGACCTCAGACTTCCATAACCTACAAGGAAGAAAACAAACAAAACAAGCTTTAACAGCCACTGTGCTTAAACTAAGGGATTGAGATAACATTGAAACAACTGTTAATTTCTAAACTGTGAACTCTTTTAAGTACCTTATTAAACACAAGTCAATCCAGGCATGAGTGATCAATAATTTGAAAAGTACTGAGAGAGGGGCCTCATAAAATAGTATATACAATAGTTAAACCAAGAAGAAACATTGGAGAAATGAAATAGGACAAAAGCCCATATAAAAATCCCCTAAAGGAGAAGCACAGAAGAATGAGGTCAACATCATAACACTAACTGAGGAATTAGTCATAGGAGTGAGGAAAGAGTTTGCAATAAAGTCATCAGAAATGGGGAAATAAAAAATGAGACTCTGAAAGAAAACACTAACTATCTCAAGGTAATTAGAAAATAAATCAGATTGTAAATTAAAGAGGAGATATCACAAAAGACACCACAGTAATTCAACATCTCATGCTAGGCTTCTATGAACAACCATATACCACCAAGAGAGAACCTGGAAGAAATGGACAGTCCTTAGATACCTACAAACTTCCAAAATTAAATAAAGAGGAACTAGAAAATATGAATAGGCCAATCACAGCCAACAAAATTGAAACAGTTATCAAAAACATCCCCAGAATAAAAGTCCAGGACCAGATGGTTTTACAAATAAATTGTATAAAACTTTCAAGGAAGAGTTAATACCTCTACTTTTAAAACTCTTCCAAAAGATTGAAGACACACGTATACTCCCTTACAGCTTCTATGAAACCAACATCATTCTGATACCAAAAGCAGAAAGAAAACTACAGACCAGGGGGCTGGGTGGTAGTGCAGTGGGTTAGGCATGAAGCTCAAGGACTGGTGTAAGGATCCCAGTTAGAGCTCCTGGCTCCCCACCTGCAGGGGAGTCACTTCACAGGTGGTGAAGCAGGTCTGCAGGTGTCTATCTTTCTCTCTCCCTTTCTCTTCCCCTCCTCTTTTCATTTCTCTCTGTTATGTCCAACAATGATGACATCAATAAAAACAACAATAATAAAAAACAACAAGGGCAACAAAAGGGAAATAAAAATAAATATATATTAAATTTTTTTAAATATATAAAAAAGAAATCTACATACCAATATCTCTGATGAACATAAATGCTAAAATATTGAACAAAGTTCTAGCCAACCAGATACAGCAATATATTAAAAAGATTGCTCATCATGACCAAGTGGGGTTTATCCTAGGAATGCAAGGTTGGTTTAATATATGTAAATTAATCTACATGATCCACTATATGAATAAATGCTAGACCAAAACCACATGGTTATATCAATAGATGCAGAGAAAGCCTTTGGCAAAATACAACATCCTTTTATGATCAAAACACTACAAAAATGGGAATAGATGGAAAATTTCTCAAGATAGTGGAGTCTATATATAGCAAACCTAAGTCAAAATTATACTCAGTGGTGAGAAACTGGAATCATTTCCCCTCAGATCAGGTACTAGACAGGGCTGCCCACTATCACTATTACTATTCAACATAGTGTTGGAAGTTCTTGCCACAGCAATCAGGCAGGAGCAAGGAATTAAAAGGATACAGGTTAGAAGAGAAGAAGTCAAACTCGCCCTATTTGCAGGTGACATGGTAGCATACACAGAAAAATGTAAGGAATCCAGCAAGAAGCTTTTGGAAGTTATCAGGCAATACAGTAAGGTATCAGGCAAAAAGTTAACATGCAAAAGTCAATGGCATTCCTTTATGCAAACACACAGTTGGAAGATGAAGACATCCAGAAATCAATTCCCTTTACTATAGCAACAAAAACAATAAAATATCTAAGAGTAAACCAAACCAAAGAAGTGAAAGACTTGTATACTGGAAATTATGAGTCACTATTCAAGGAAATAAAAAAAGATACAAAGTGGAAAGATATTCCATGTTCATTGGTTGGAAGAATTAATATCATTAAAATGAATATACAACTTAAAGCTGTAACTTTATCACCATCAAGATCCCAACCACATTTTTTAACAGAATCGAACAAAAGCTACAAATATTTATTTGTAACCAGAAAAGACCTAGAATTGTCAAAATAATCTTAAGAAGAAAGAACAGAATTGGAGGTATCACACTTCCAGACCTCAAATTATATTATAGGTCCATTGTAATCAAGACTGCTTGGTACTGAAACATGAATAGACACACTGACCAGTGGAATTGAGACCCTAGAAATAAGTACCTACAGCTATTGACAGCTAATCTTTTACAAAGCTGCCCTGACTATTAAATGGGGAAAGGAGAGTCTCTTAAATAAATGGTGTTGGAAGAATTGGGTTGAAACTTGCAGAAGAATGAAACTGAACCACTATATTTCACCAAATAGAAAAGTAAATTCCAAGTGGATCAAAGACTTGGATGTTAGACAAGAAACTATCAAATACTTAGAGGAAGACATTGGCAGAACTCTTTTCCACATAAATTTTAAAGACATCTTCAATGCAACAAATCCAATTGCAAAGAAGACTAAGGCAAGAATAAACCAATGGAACAACATGAAATTAAAAAAAAAAACAAAAACTTCTGCACAGCAAAAGAAACCCTACCCAAATAAAGAGACCTCTCACAGAATGGGAGAAGATCTTTACATGCCATACATAAGACAAGAGGCTAATAACCAAAATATATAAAGAGCTCACCAGACTCAGCAACAATAAAACAAATGACCCTATCCAAAAGTGGGGAGATGACATGGACAGAATACTTACCACAGAAGAGACTGGAAAGGCCTGAATAACATTTAAAAAAAATTCTCCAAGACATTGATTGTCAAAGCAATGCAAATAAAGACAACAATGAGATACTACTTCACTCCTGTGAGAATGTCATACATCAGAAAACTATCAACAACAAATGCTGGAGAGCTTGTGGGACAAAGGAACCCTTCTGCTCTGCTGGTAGGAATGTCAATGGGTGAAATGTCTGTGGAGAGCAGCCTGGAGAACTCTCAGAAGGCTAGAAATGGATCTACTATATGGTCCTGCAATTCCTCTCCTGGGGATAAATCCTAAGGAACACAATACACCCATCCAAAAAGATCTGTGTATACCCATGTTCATAGCAGCACAATTTGTAATAGGCTGCCTACAAGTTTAATGTTTTGAGGAATCTCCTTATGGCTTTTCACTATGACTATAGCAATTTCATTCCTACCAACTGCTTATAGGAGTTCCCTTTTCCTTAAATTCTCTCCAACACTTGTTGCTTCTTGTCTTTTTTATTCATTGGTAGATCCCATATGTGAAAAAAGATGTTAGTGGTCAAAGGAAGAAATATTAGGTAACTGTAAGATATTAATGTTTGATAATTGTACAGTATATACAAGATCCAGTCACAAAATATCATAATCTATGATTCTTTTTGTCTTAAAGAGACAAATCTATAGAGAGATTAGCATTTGGCAAGAGTTGGGGGAGGTACATGGAAATGGAGAGAGATTTATTAATGGTCATAAATATTACTTGCATGTTAAAATTATTATAAAATATAGAATATTATAAAATTGGATAGTGATAGCAACCGAACAAATTTTAAACTCATTATAAGGCCCATTTTATTGTATCTTAATTATGTATTAATGTGTTATCAAAGATGCATACTTGAGCAAGAACCGGCATTAAGGATCCCTGTTTGAGCCCCCGGCTTCCCTCCTGCGGGGGATTTGCTTCACAGGTGGTGAAGAAGGTCTGCAGGTGTCTATCTTTCTCTCCCCCTCTCTGTCTTCCCCTCCTCTCTCCACTTTACCTCTGTCCTATCCAACAACAATGACAGCAATAAAAACAATAATAAGAACTACAACAATGATCAAACAACCAGGGCAACAAAAGGGGAAAAAGTAGCCTCCAGGAGCAGTGGATTCATGGTGCAAGCACCGAGCCCCAGCAATAACTGTGGAGGGAAAAAAAAAAGATGTATACTTGCAGGGACTGTAAGGTTATAATTCAATGATATATATATTTTTGTACTCACCAGAGCTTTTTCAACCCAGGATGACTTTTTTTAAAACAACAGAAAAAGAAAGACAAAGACTCAGAGAGGGAAGAGCATGAACATAAAGTTCCCCTAGCATGGTAGGGACCAGGCTTGAACTCCAGCTGTGCTCATGGCAAAACAGTCACTTTCCCAGATGAGCTCACTGCCCCTCAGTATCACTTAATTAAAATTTTAATACAAAAGGAAAATGCTTTTGGTGGAGCCCAAGTCTTGTGCATATGTGGTTTCACTGTTCCAGGCTGCATTTTTCCTTTAGGTCAAGAAGTGGAGACACACCTTAGCACCTATCCGGTGCCATGTAACTTCCCACAGAGTGCAGGGGCTCAAACCTAAGTCACGTGTATAGCAAGGCCTTTGTCTTACCTGGTGAGCTATCTTTCTAGATCTAATAAATTGTTTTTGAATAGTATATATAATTAAAGTTCTAGAAATGTGACATAAAACCATGATGATGGTGATAGCAGTAATCAATACTAGTATTATTTTTGCTTTCTACTCACTGGAGTTTAGTCTTTCCTGAATCAACTTAAAAGCCTTATAAATTCAATAGAGGAAAATTGACCTGGCTAATCTGTTAACTATGCTTTCCACAGGAGAATCAAATGATCTCTTTACCTCTAAAGAAAGTGGGCCCATTTCAATTACCAGTACCTTTGAAGATGCAAGAAACAAGGGCAAATTATGATTTAGGAGAGATATACAAATGTAGTTAATATTAACAGATATGCTTTGATTCGTCTTTCTGTTTACTAAGTAACCAAACAAAAAAATTGTTTTCACATATTTAAGAATCTTATCGACTCTATGTCTCTTTCCTCAGTATTTTCAATACATCACGTAAGAAAAATTCCAGATATGTTGCAGGTAAAAGAAATTGACAACACCGACAAAAGTTGAAATTTTTATAAGAAAGAAGGGGCACTTTAATGTGCTTTGGATATCAAGCAGGGGGAGCTCATTAAATAATGTGATATCTTACATAGGTGCTTGTAAACCATCGTCTATTTCTGGGAGGGCAAATGTTACAGCCACAGTGAACCTTCTCTCAGGTCTCTGCACAGCCTTCAAGACTGGCATTAATGTTGAGGAGCCTCCAAACACAGAGTTTGACTGGGATTTATGAGAGGTCTTTGAGGCTTGCTCACTACTGGTCACAACCCCAGGTCCTTGATAAGTGTGAATCAAGCAAAGCCAAAGAAAACAATGTTGATGGCTGAGCACAGGTGGAGCTAACCCTGGAGTGTCACAATCAAACAGTCATTTTAATTTGCAAGCACACAAAGTAGGTTTTTCTCAAGTTAATAAATGCCACAGAAATCTCCTCAATAGGAAGATCTCATATTCTGGGAGATAATGGAAAGGGGAGAAGGCCAAAAAGAATCGTTCTCTGAAGTTACATTCTTAACTAATTTGTTCCGAATATCCTCCAGTTGTACATGCGAGAAATGACATCTGAGGGCAAGGGGTAACAGTTCAGAGATAAAACAAGTTGAAGGTATTTAAAGTACTTGCCAAGGAAAAGTGCTCATCTGATAAAAATTTAGACAGGAAGAATGCCAAAAACCAGGAGAGACACAACTGAGAGATGTGATGAGGTGATTGCTGCTCCAGCTGTCAGACTTGTCAATGGTGTGGAGATGCCAGATTTTAACTCAAATGCAATGTCAGCCCAAGTGCTGCCTCTATTTCCCTGCATGGTTTTCATTAAGAAATTACTCCGATTCAGTTCCAACAGTAAATATGGTACTTGGGGCCAGTTCAAGATGTACATTTGTCAGTTGGTTTGTCACCTCTACAAAAATGGAATTGACACAGGAGAAGAATACAGTGCTTTCACAATCACTATAGTGGATGAAATCAGCAGGAGTTTATTTAGGTTGGAGTAGAGGGCATGTCTGAAGACAAGATATGAAGGGCAGAGTGGAACTTGAATTTCTCATTTTATTTTTTAAGGGTCTTTCCAGAAACAATAGTGTGTAGAGTGGTGACATGTCCATAATTTGGAAATGTGAAAACAGAGCAATATGGAAGATGGCTTGATTTTTTTTTTGCAGTAGAGATTAAGATATAATAATCAGTACTCAATGGTATTGAGAGAGATATTGTGTCAAGAGTTTTCTGAAATTTTCAACCCAACAGAAATAGAATAGCATGGTCCAATTTATCCACTACCATTGGAAACTCAACACAAGAGGACCATGAACTGCACTTTGAAAATCATTGCATATATTATTATTGCTGAGGGAGACAATTTTCTATCATAAATAGAGTATATGTATATGTACATGATGTATATGTATATGTACATGTAAATGTAACCATAGTATCACTCAGTTCTGGCTGGTGGCATTGGGACCTTCACATGTAAGTTGTGTGCTACTGCAGTTCTACCATTCTGGCCCTAGACTTTATTTAAATACTCAAATTCAATCTCTATTACTTGTTTAAAAAAAAGGATCACATAAAACTGTATCTAGTAGTAGTACTTGTGAACTTTGAGTGTCAGAGGAATTATTATTCCCCATTTTCTTCCATTTGTGTCTCAAGAAAGGCAATGTCACTTATGGACCTGAACTTCCATGGCAACCATAACAATTGCAGCAACATAATCGCCCAAGTCCCAGAAAGGCCCATATGTATCGTAGCCAGAGTTAATACAGAAATACTCCTGTGCTATCCAAAGAGTGCACAGGGAATGTCTGTCTACTTGCTTTCTTTTTTGTCCCAAAAGGAATCAGTCACCCCAATATGTCTGATAGTACAGGGGTCTAAAACTGTGAAATGATTTTTTTTTTCTGTTTAGTGAAGTCAGGAAAAGGGATTACCTAAGTAATAAAGTATGGAGAAAACCTAAACTAAAAGAGATGGCTAAGGAAAACCCTAGTGTGGTGTATTTCATAATACAGCTTGCAGAACAACCATGAACTGTGTGTATGAAGAAAAGAAAATAACCTAAAATACTCAGAAATATTGGATTGTTGGAAAAGTCATGACACACTTCTGCACAGAAAAGTGCAAATTAAAATTGTTTTAGTAATTATAAAACAAACCATTGTCCAAGTCCTGGTTTAACTGACATCTGAATTTCTGACCTGTATATTTTCTCTTCTCTTGAAGAATCTTTTTTTTTTAAGATTTTATTTATTTATTTATTTATTTATTTATTTATTTATTTATTTATTTATTTAATGAGATATAGAGGAGAAAATAGATGGGAAAAGCCATCACTCTGGTTGGAACATGTGCTACCAGGGATTGAACTCAGGGATTGAGAGTACAATGCTTTATCCACTGCACCACCTCCTAGACCACTTGAAGAATCTTTTAGTGTGTGTGACAGAACACATTTAGTGATAATGAATTACCTCAAATTTCTTGTTTAATGAAGCCTTAATTTTTCTTTTATTTGTGAGGGATAACATTAGTAAATATAGAAATCTACTTCAAGTATTTTATTTCACTCTTCTTATTTCCATAATTACTAATAAAAATTTCATTACAATTCTTTCCTTAATCTTCCATGTTTTTTTAATTAATTAATTAATTAATTCCCTTTTGTTGCCCTTGTTGCTTTATTGTTGTAATTATTATTGTTGTTGTCATTGTTGGATAGGACAAAGAGAAATGTAGAGAGGAGGGGAAGACAGAGAGGAGGAGAGAAAGACACCTACAGACCTACTCACTACTTGTGAAGTGACTCCCCTGCAGGTGGGGGGCTGGGGTCTCAAACCGGGATCCTTTTGCTGGTCCTTATGCTTTGTGCTACATGTACGCTTTTTTACATTTTGTTGCTGTTGTTACTGTTGTTGTTATTGCTGCTACTGTTGTTGTTGGAAAGGACAGAGAGAAATTGAGAGAGGAGGGGAAGGTAGAGAGGAATAGAGAAAGATATGTGCTTCACCACTTGTGAACAAGAAAGAATGAGTGTTGTGAAAGTAACTAAAAATGTGTTTTAAAAGATGACTGATATTTTAAAACATTTTATTTATTTATTTATTTATTTATTTATTTATTTATTTATTTATTGGATAGAGACAGAGAGAAATTGAGAGGGAAGGGGAAGATAGAGAGGGAGAGAGGCAGAGAGACGCCTGTAACACTGCTTCACTGCTTGTGTAGATTTCCTCTTGCAGGTGGGAACTGGAGATTCAAACGTGGATCCCTACACTCTGTAATATGTGCATTCAATCAGGTGCACCACCTCCTAGTCCCTGACTTATTTTTTATAAATACCAATAATAAAAATATATTGGAAAATTACAAGACATGAGCAAGTGAAATAATGAAAAAGTTTCATAGAGGACAGGAGAAATTATGCATATCCTGTTAGAAGGTAACCACACTGTCCATATTCAATAGAGTAGTTGCATAAAAATAGAAATGCAGAGAGGTGTAACAGAACTGAGAGCTCAGAAATAACCTGCCAAATATATGGTCAACTGATATTAAACATGGAATCCAATAACAATTAATAGAGAACAGACAGTCTCCAATAAATAATGCTTTCCAAACTAGACAGCCACATACAAAAAAAAAATGAAATTGGATACTTAACATATGCCATTTAGAAAAATTAACTGAAAATGAAGTAAAGGCTTAAGTGTAATACCCAGAATCATAAAAGTCCAAGAAGATAACACAGGCTGAAAGTTTCCTGATGGTCTTGACAAGAACTGTTTTTTAAAATATCACACAATAGAGTAAGAAACAAAGCAAACATAAATACATGGAGGCCATGTGGTAGCGCACTGGGTTAGGTGCACATAGTATGAAACCCGAGGACTGGTGCAAAGATCCTGTTATCAAACCCTTGGCTCTCCCCCTGCAAGGGCATCACTTAACAAGTAGTGAAGCACGTATCTTTCTCTATCCCTCTCTATCTTCCCCTCCTCTCTTGATTTCTCTCTGTCCTTTCCAACAACAACAACAGCAATAACAACAATAACAACAACAAAATTGTTGTTTTCGACGGGTTATGTCGTTTTTGCCGGGCTGGCTTCACGGGCAGGTAACAGATGACCAGGGACTCATGGTTGAGCTGTAGGCAGTATCTCTTTATTCATGCAGGACGCAGTAAAATCTAAGACGAGCTAAGCTAAACTCAAGTACCCTAAAACTCACAATGCTGTCTTTATATATACTTGCCAAGTAGGGTGGAAACAGGATGTGACATAGAGAGGGTGGAGAGAAAAGTGACTGGTGAAAATCAGAGTGTGACAAGGAAGGGGCAGAGCAGGCGAGAATCCTATCACTGAACCACCAATGCCCTGGAGTGCTTTATGTAAATGTAAAAGTGATTTATGTAAATAGACCAAAGCTTTGAATGGGATTAAATCTATCCCTATATAGGCATATGGTTAAGCAGAAGCCAGGGGGAGCTGGCATACTATCCAACACAAAATGGAAAAAAATGGCTGCCAGGAGCAGTGGATTCATAGGGCAGGCACCAAGTATCAGTGATAACCATGGAGGCAAAAAAAAAAGCACAATAAAAACAACAAATATGCAGTCTATTGAATAAAACAACACCTGTATAAATTGTATGTCTGGTAAGGGATTGGTTAGGATCCGAAGTACATTTGGTAATGCATACAGTTCATGATGGGGAAGTGGTACCATAGGTACAGCATCTGATCTATGAACTAGCATGAGGCGCCATGCTCTATCCCTAGTAATCATGTGCAAAGACAGACACTTATCTTGGTATGCTTTTAAGAGTAGAAATTATACAGAAAATAATGTTGAATTAATAAACAAAAGCATATCTATATCCTGATTCTAATTAGCAGAGAATGTTGGCAAGTAGGGGAAGAAGTCCAAAACCTATGCTAAAGACCTGTGGACAATTAATAAGACCATTCTTTATAATGTGCCATTTCTTTCCAATGCTAATAGGCATATCCAATGATCCCTGTCAGACCCTGAGAAAATGGAATGGAGGATTTTTTTTCTTGTTCTGAAGTTTGACTTGAAAAGAGTTTGTAACTCTAAACAATAAAACATGTATATCTCCCTAAAGAAGATCTAAAATACCCCATCCTTGAGTTCCAGGCTAAGATGGTATTATAGGAGGTTCCTGAGTTTACAGTGCTCCAAGAACAAGAAAAATTTTGAGCTACACATGAGTAATCCCCACGCATAATCTCAATGGTTTAGCACAGAAGGTACAGTGAATTAAGCACACATGTGCATGTGCGCAAGCATTAAACTATAAACCTGAAAACTTATAATTTTGTAAACTATTAAATCACTAATAAAAAGTCCAAAAGGAATGAAAATAGTTTGAAAGACTATGGAAAACAATCAAACAAACTTGTATTTGTATTATAGACACTGCAGAAGCATGAGAGGGAGAAAAAGCCCATAAAATTTAAAATATGAAAGAAATCTAGAAACTAGCTAAGTAACACATACACATCAGGAGAGTGAGAAATTATCATACTTGAACAGGTAGCAGAAGCTGAGGTACATTTTCTCCATAAACCTCATTCCCCATATTGTAATAGATAGTCAGGAGGAAACCCTAAATTCCTAACTCTTCCCATCTCAAATGTTAAATCTTTTGCCACCTGAGAGATATCCCTTCAAAATATATAGTTATGGAAACCAACAGAGGACTTGCATACAGGAGACACACAAAGATATAGCAATCAAAAGAGTTACTATGGATGGTAAAGTCTCAGCATGATATCCATGGTTTAACACAGAAGGTACAGTGACTTAAGCACACATGTGCATGTGCGCAAGCATTAAAGTATAAACCTGAAAACTAATAAATTTGTAAAATATTAAATCACTAATATAAAAGGAATGCAAATAGTTTAAAAGACTATGGAATACAATAATACAATAAAAAAAAAACTAGTATTTGCATTCTAGGTGTTGCAGAAGCATGAGAGAGAAAAAAAAATGTCCATAAAATTTAAAATATTAATAATGGTTGAAAACTTTCCTAACCTTGATAAGAAAATAGAAATCATGACTCAGGAATCCCAGAACACACACACACACACACACACACGTTAGTCCTAACATACACAATAATTAAATTTCAAGAAATAAATATAAGGAACAAATTTTAAAGCTACAGGAGGAAAACCATTTGCTATATGGAAGGACACACCCAAAAGACACAGGCATATTTTTTCAGAAAATTGTTTACCAGAATGGAGTAACATGATATATTCAAAAGGCTGAAACGAAAGCAAACAAACAAAAGCACACACCACATTCTTTCCTTGAAAGAGGATTATTTGCATACCTTGAAAACATATCTAAAGGTCAGCAAGATAACTCTTACCTGTTTTGTGTGTCTGGCTTGGCATGTGTACAACCTAAGCTCCCAGCCCAATCCTTTCCTTACTCTTTCTCTATATGAAAAAACTTGAGTCAAAATAATGAAGTCTTGGTGATGACAAAAAAAAAAAAGGAGGCAGACAGGCAGAAAGGAAGAAAAGCAAAAGGAAAAGGAGGTAAAGGAGAAGAGGGAGTGGGCAGAGGGGAAGGGGGAAGAGAAGAAAAACTGATACTTGAACATCTAAATTCCAATCAGTATGCATCTAGGTACTGCCTTATATGCTACCCCAGAAAACAAATGACGGGTCTTATAATGCTGCCTATTTACTCAATTATTAACCCACTCAAATTTAATGTGGAATTTATACCCACATTCCACTTATTATTTTCTATATATCATGCATTTTTATTTCTCTATTTTTCCTTTGTTTTCTTTTCCATTAGGTATATGTTCTCTAATGCAGTGTTTTAATTAATTTTGTAACTTTCACTACACTTTTGGTTTATTTTCTTCAGAACTGATCAAAATTGACTTCAGATTTATATTAATTTAATTATACCTAAATAAAAAAATTACTCCTAGATGGTTGCACTATTTCTCTATATCTTTCCCTCCTTGTGATAATATATATATTATTGTTAAAATTATTATTTTCTATAATTTTATGTCAGTATAGAAGTTAAGAGTATAAAGGATAAGGCAGGGGAGCTAGCATAATGGTTATGCAAACAGACTCTAATGCCTGAGGCTCCAAGGTCCCAGGTTCAAATCCTGGTACCACCATAAGCCAGAGCTGAGTAGTGCTTTGGAAAAAAAAACAAAAAGAAAAGGAAAGAGAATAAAGGAGAATACATACTAATAGTTTGTTATATTTACCTTCTAATTTTTTTAGAAATACTTTCTTTTTAAAAAAAATTATTTATTTATTTTCCCTTTTGTTGCCTTATTGTATTTTTATTGTTGCTATAGTTGTTGTTATTGATATTGTTGTTGTTGGGTAGGACAGAGAGAAATGGAGAGAGGAGGGGAAGAGAAGCGACTTGCCTGCAGGTGGGGATTCAGGGACTCCAACCGGTATCCTTCCACTGGTTGTTGCGCTTCATGCCATGTGCACTTAACCCGCTGCACTACCACCCAACTCCCTTTACCTTCTAATTTAAATTTTCTGATTTCCTTCATTGTTCCTATAGATTTCAGTTATCAGATATTTCTTTTTTTGCATTATCTTTATTTATTTATTGGATACAGATATCCAGGAATTGATAAGGAAGGTAATGATAGAGGAGAGAGACAGAGAGACACCTGCATTGCTTCACCACTTGCAAAGCTTTCCCCCTGCAGATGGGGACCCAGGCCTTGAACCTGGGTCCTTGAGCACTTTAACAAGTGTGCTCAAACAGGTGTGCCCTTTAATTATCATCAGATATAATTTCCCTACTCTTAGTATAGATTTTTCTCCCACACATCTCCCATTATTATCAAATATATTAAATTTCTATATGCTGTGAGTAAAAAATGTAATTCGCTCTATATAACAGTCTATATAGTTGCTTTATATCTGGAACTATATTGAAATATTTGTGGCATTAAATACAAAGAATTTAACTATTTAAATGTTCAATTCAGTGACACATGCATATATTAAAAATATTATCACTATTATCCATTTTAATATCAAGCAGGATTTCTGTATTCATTAAACTATTAATTCCCTATCCCCACCCTTTACAACTCTCTGGTAAGTTCTATTCTGCTTTCTGTTTCTATAATTTTTTTCAATATAAATATCTTAAATAGGTAAAAATCATAACCCAAATTGTAGCACATATCTACTTTTTTCTGCAGGTGAATAATATAACATTTACATTTATCAAATTGTTTATCTATTAATATGCTAATTAAAATATGAACTTTCCCTAGCCTTTAATCCTTTTGAATAATTGAGTCATGAACGAACACTAGTATGCAAATATCTGAATCCCTGTTTTCAATACTTTTGGGATATACCAATAAAAATAGAATTGTTACAGGAGCTCCTAGTTCCCACCTGCAGGGGGAATGCTTCAACAAGTGGTGAAGCAGGTCTGCTAATGTCTTTTTCTCTATTCCCCTCCTTCTCAATTTCTCTCTGTCCTATCAAATAAAATAAATAAAATTTTTAAAAGTAAAAAAATAGAATTGTTGAATCTTGTGGTAGTTCTATGCAAATTTTAAATGCAATAAATTTTAAAAAAATACCTGCTTTTTAAATCAGTTTAAAAAAGAAATGTGCATTTATATTATCTTTCATTATAATGCAATTGTTTTTGTTAGTGCTATTTATTTTTTCATTGTGTTTGAATTAATGTCTGGAATCACTTCTTTAAACTTGAAGAAATTCACTTAGTATTTTTTGCAAGGCACATATGCTAACAATAAAATCTCCAAGTGCTATTTTTTTTGTAAACAAATGAATGTCCTCATTTCACCTTTATATTTGAAAGGTATTTTTTCTGGATACAAGATTCCTGTTTGGTACTTCTGTTCTTTTAGCACATTGATGCTGGGAAATTGTGCAGATGCAGTCACATCTGCCATGTTGTGCCCTCAGGGCACTGTTGATTCCCCGTGATAGTTGGAGTGCTTTGGTTACTCCTCCCCCTTCCCATTCTCACAAGAGTTATTATCCTACCCTGGAGTGCTGTGGTTACTCCTCCCCCTTCCTATTCTCGTGAGAGCTAGTTCCATAAAAGCCCTTCTTCCTCACTTCACTCTCTTGCCTGCCTTTCACTTTGGTGATTAGACGCAGGGAAGGTTGCTGCTCAAGGCAGCCATTTTTTGCTACCTCCACGTGGCCCAAGCTATTTCTCTCTCACCCAACTCTAAGGTACCTGTGCAAATAAAGGATTGTGTTCCCCTTTCTGCTCCAAACCTCCTTTTTCTGCGTCCCACCACAGCAAGTGACACCTGGCGCCCAATGTGTCCCACACTCACACCCCACAGGGCGGCCTGGACTGAGGTCCAGAAAAACCACCCAGACACAGGTAAGTAACAGCTGCCTGACTGCAGCCACCATGGGTTTCCTTCCGTTTTACGAGGAGGCGTCCCAGACATTCTATTCTTTTCTCATGGGACAGGCTCTCTATCTTGGAGATGCTTTAATTGGAGCTGCACCATGGGTTCTCTTGGCTATGTTTGCGACTTTCAGGGTATGTATAAGGGGCTCTGCCAAAAGATTAAGAGACCTTGAGGCTGAGATACAAGAGTTAAAAGAAATGTTCTCGGCGCTTAAACACCCTAAGCCTTCTGCAGTTTGCCCTGAGATTTCTGTTCCTGTTTCTGTTTCGGCACACATGTGTTCAGTTTCTCCAGCAGCCATTTCTCCAGTGGCTTCCACTTCCATGATTCCTCCCACCACTGATACCTTGTCATTAAGAAACCTTGAGGCTGAGATACAAAAGTTAAAAGAGATGTTCTCAGCGCTTAACCACAGTAATTCCTCTGCAGTTTGCCCCAAGAGTTCTTTTCTGGCAGACACCTGTTCAGTTTCTCCGGCAGCCACTTCCTCAGCAGCTTCCACTTCCATGACTCCTTCCCCCACTGATAACTCATCATTAAACCAAGTCCACACCTTCCCGGTAAATGTGGCCCCCAATAAACAAAACCCTCAGGTGTGGCATACATACTCCTCCAAAGAACTCAAGGAACTCAGACAGGCAGTGAGGGAGGACGAAATTCATGGCCCATGGATCAAGTCCATTTTACGAGGCTTTTTAAAGCACCTTAATACCCCCCAAGATTGGAGGGACTTAGCTCTTGCTGAGCTCCCAGACCCCCTCACCTGCAATGGGAGGCATGCTTTCATGATGAATGCTCAAAACAATCACAGAAAAATAGTCACAAACAGCTAGAATGGAATTTTAATGCATTGTTTGGAGCAGGAGAGTTTGAAACTGTGATTCGGCAGGCAGAAGCCAAGTTTCCAACCAGTTATTTTGAACAGGTACACACATCTGTATAACACAAGCATGGGAGAGGTTAATCCCATCCACAGGAGAGGCCTCAGTCCCCATTAACTCCCTTTGCCAAGAAACTGAAGAATCCTTAGCTAACTTCATTGCCAGGGTGTGGTCAACCTTAGAGAGAAAGATTTATAATCCTGAAGTCCGTTCTCTCCTTCTGCATTCTATTGTCTGGGATGGCATGATTCCAGAATTCCATCAGGCATGTCTCAGTCTTAAACACCAACACCCAGATAATCGGATTGTAGTGACACAGGAACTTAGACCAGGCTCTTATTGGGCACCCATTATGACACAGGCTTATGCAGTTACCCCACATAATCAAAACGGGGCTGCTTTCAGTGTGGTTGCCAAGGGCATTGGTGTAACCAATGTCCAGATAAGCTGCGACCACGCCTCCAGTCAGGGCGACCACGCCTCCAGTCAGGGAGACAGAGGCCATGAAAACCTTGTCCTAGATGTCAGAAAGGTTTTCATTGGAAGAGAGATTGTTGGTCCAAGTTTCATAAAGTTGGCATGCCCCTGAATGGTACAAATTCAGGGCCTGAGATTTTGTGGACCACTCCTGTTTTAGAATGAGGTCACCCTACTATGATAGTAAGGATTGGCAATATTCCTTTTAAATGTTTGATTGACAAGGGGGCAGAAAAAACTATTTTAAAACAAGCAGAGGTTACCCCAAATTGGGAACTCCTCCCAGGACCCCATTTACATGGAGTTGGAGAGTTAACCCAAGCCTTTCTCACAAGAGATTCGCTCATGTGGGAAGACCCTGAAGGGACACTTCTGCCCTTTGGTAGCTGATATTAGCACCAACCTACTGGGCAGGGATCTTCTTGAATGTCTTGATGTTAGGATATCCACAGATGCCTCTGCAGAGCATAACACCCACTCCTGTGAGACTTGATCTAATCAGCACCCCCAATACTAACTGCCACTGTTTGTAATCAAACTCTCTGCTTAGACTGGCTTTCTAATGAGCCTGTCTGGGTGGAACAGTGACCTTTGCCTAGGGATAAGCTAGAAATTTTAAAAAAAGCTCGTCTGAGAGCAGTTGTCCTTGGGACACATTTGTCATTCTCAAAGCCCATGGAATACTCTTGTCTTTGTGATTAAAAAGCACTCGGGAAAATGGCACCTCCTTCAAGATCTCCGTGTGGTAAATAAAACCATGAAGTTCTGGGGCTCCCCCCAAAGGGGTTTGCCTCTTTGCAATTCCCATGGGAATTCCAATCATAGCTATTGATATACAAGATGGTTTTTTCCTCTATTCCCTTGCATCAGCAAGAGTGTAAATGTTTTGCCTTCTCTGTTCCTTCTATTAATAATGCCAGCCCTGATGATAGATTTGAATGGGTGGTGCTGCCCCAGGGCATGGCCAATAGTCCTACAATTTGTCAAGAGGCTGTTAAATATGCCCTTTTTCCATATATTCATAAAGGCCTTAATGTTTTTCACTACATGGATGACGTCTTAATATGGGTATAATTAGATAAAGATCTCTGTGCCCTATGTTCTTTTCTCATTCCTGCCTTAAAGAAAAGCGGCCTTAATGTAGCTCCTGAGAAGATACAGCTAATTTCTCCAATATCTTTCTTAGGTTCAGAGATTTCTCTAATGCAAATTCATCCTTTAAAACCTAGTGTTACTTTTCCTTATAACCTTACTCTTGCTTCTTTACAAAGTTTTCTTGGAAATTTAAATTGGCTTAGGCAGTATCTTTATCTGCCTACTAGCTGCCTCCAACCACTGTTTGACCTGTTAAAAGGAAACAAACAGCCCTCCTCAAAACATATGTTAACTCCCGAGGCCTCCTTGGCACTGGAAAGGGTTAACCAGGCCCTTCAGAACATGCACCTTGTTCAATTCTCCCCCTCCTCTCCGGTAAACCTTCTAATCTTTAACTCCATCCCCACAGTAGTGGGGGCACTGTGGCAGAACCATGGGGTTCTCGAGTGGCTTCACACACCAGTAGGTGGAGCTCCAAGACTCCTCACTGAGATAAGACACATTAGCATTCATGGTTCACCAAGGAAGAAATAGGTCTGTGCAGGTATTAGGGAAAGAACTGGACTTAATTATTCTTCCTTTTTCTCTCACAGATACAGAGTGGCTCATATGCAATTATTCCCATTTTGCCATAAGCTTCATGGGGTTTCCAGGACAAATAGATAACCATTTTCCTTCTAATAAATTGATAGCTTCTTTACCTGTTTTGTCTCTACTAGTACCTAAACTTTTCTCTTGAGATCCCATCACCTCTGCTCCTACAGTCTTCACTGATGGTGGAATAAAGGGAGCTGCTGCTCTTATATATTACCCAGACAAACAATCCCCTAACCTCTCTTTACTGAGCTTCCTGATAATTCCCCTCAGTACAAAGAACTTTATGCTGTCTTCCTTGCATTAAAAGCTGTACCAGAATCCTTCAACCTTTTTTCTGACAGTGTGTATACTGTTAACTTACTTCCATGGCTTGCTCGTTCTTATGTGAGAATTGATGACAACCCACTTTCCCCTCTCTTGATACAAATCGCCTCTACACTCTGTTTTCAAACCCAACCACTGTATATTCAACACCTTTGTTCCCACAGACCTCTTCCTGGTTCCCTGTCTGAAGGGAATGCTGCAGCTGACCACCTTGCCTCCACAGGAACTCTCCTAGTCTCTGTCTCTGATCCTGCTGACTTTCATTCCCTAACCCATGTTAATCTTAAAGGCCTTCGAGCTCGATTTCCTGATGTTCCTTTACCACAGTTGAAACATATCCTTGCTATATGTTCTTCCTGTGCAAGTCTCATAAAAACACCTGCTATTCAAACTCTTGGGGTTAACCCCTGAGGCTTAAAAACCAATGCTCTTTGGCAAATCAATGTCACCCACATACCAAACTTTGGCAAACAAAAAATATGTGTTTGTCTCAATTGATACCTTTTCTAAATTTATGTGGGTGACAACTCAGATGGAAGAAAGCTCTAAAAAGCTTATAATCCATATGCTCTCCTGTTTTGTTGTAATGGGCTTACCTCTTCAACAGAAAACTGACAATAGGAATATGTTTACCAGCAAACAATTTAAAGATTTTTGTTCCCTCTGGAACATTACGCATACGACAGGCATTCCCTATAATCCACAGGGACAAGGCATTGTTGAGAGGGCCCATCAAACCCTAAAGGCTCAATTAAATAAAGATAAAGGAGGAATGTACCCCCCCATATCCAGCTAGCAAAAGCCTTAACTACTTAAATCTCTTTAATATTTAAAATAACTCAGACCTACCTCCTATTATTCTTCACTGCAAACACCATCTACCCTCCCAGCTATTAAGGTCAAATGGAAAGACCCACTTGATAAAATTTGGAAAGGGCCTGACCCCCTATTGACCATGGGGAGGGGTTTTGCATGCGTTTTCCCACAGAAATACTCTAAACCTGTCTGGGTTCCTGCCCGCCATGTCCGACAATACCCGCATGATGGCATTGCTATCCCTGAAGAATAAGAAATACTACAAGAGGAATAGATGCAGGATACATCCCAGGATCCATAATACGACATGGCAGAATCTGGAAAATCTGGCTTACAGAGTCCTCTCTCCTACCCCTTCTTTGGATGTCTTATGTTATGACTGGCCAGTTGTGATTTGTGAGTGAGTGTGTTGAATGACCAAAATTTTTTGTATGACCCATCTGCTCAGAGTACTCTAAAACGTAATTGATTTTGTATAAAAATGCTGGATGCAGCCAAAGTTTCTGGAGACGTCCAGAAACATACCAAAAAATTTTTTTTTCTCTTTTGATTTTTTATATATGTCTTGGTATATATATAAAAGTGCTTAGTCTTAAACTGTGTGAGTAAAGACGGATCTAAATTTGTTTTTAAATTGATATTTTTTCATAACAAAAGTTTTTCTCCCCCAGTTTTTCTCCCCAGTGTGTTATAACTAAATGTTTATGGGTATGTTTTAAGTTTGGTAAACATTAACTTAATGGTTAAAAGTATAACCTTGAAGCTACACTACTACCAGGCAAGGTAAAATTAATTTGCTAAAAGTAACTAACTAAGGTAAAGTCTAAATATTTAACGTGACAATATATCCCCAAAACTAAAATGCAAATTCTCTATACAGGGCGCTTTTGGAGGGCCCCCAAAAGTGCCCTGTAAACTATCTTGTGGAAATTAATCCACAACAGATCTGGCATCAATCTGCCACTGTAAATGTTAAAACCATTGTCACTAACATGCGTTAACTCTCTAAGTAACCTGAGTCTGTTAATAGTCCAAAGTAAAAATAGTTTAAAAAAATCAATATATATATTTTAACTAAAATTTGTCTGAAGATCCTGCTGTAGAGACTGCTACGAGAGGTAACATTAGATGACCTTTAAACAAAATCATAAAGATATTTAAACCAATTATAATCATCGAGGTATCAATTATAGTAAACCTCTAACTTGCTACAAGTTTTATTTCTTTCACAAGTAAGTGATTTTAGCTATCAAGCCTTCATATTAAGAATCATCTGTTCATATGGTAAGGTATTAAACTATAAAAAGTTCCTCCATATACAACTTATGTGAAGTAACAACATTCACATATTCTTCTACACTTAACTGATGTATCTCGTCTTGCCACTATAGGCCTGCCTTTGTCAGCCAACAATTTAAATATATTTCCCTTTGTAACATCACCCATGCCACGGATATCTCTTACTACCCCCAAAGACAAATGGCTATTGAGAAGGCCCGCCATGCGCCTAGGCTCAATTAAGTAAAAAAAAAAAAACAATAAAATAATAATAATTATTATTAATAAATAGGAAAGATACATCCCCCAATACTCAGTTGGTTAAGGCACCAAACCTCTTTTTCTATAAAGCACTCAAATCAGATGCCTTGATAACCACGAGAAGCAGATTGTGTTTCTTTCACAGGAATCCCGGGAATAACCATCTGGACCCCTGCACACCCTGATGTCACCCACTAGATGGCACAACTACAGTGGCACACCCCCCAAAACCCTAGATGTCACCTGATGCGATCTGAAGAACCTGATTCACAGACTCCAAGGACAGAACTTTTTTACTGCCTGTCTGACCTTCCTGCTTCTGCTTTGCCTGTCACCTTTTGGCGGTTCCAGCTCACTCTCTACAGAAAAGCAGAATTCCAGTGGCTGACTTTCCTCATGCAATGTTTCATCCCCTGCCATTTCTTCCCCTAGTCACCTACTTTGGACTGAGACTTCTATCAGACTTGCTGGTATACCCTTTGGACACTTCAGACAATTTTACAGCAGCTTCCTTCCCTTCATGCTGCTGGTTTTTCATAGACCTACCCTTAGTAGTTCATAGACTTTGCAGACTGTTGCCTTGAGGACTACACAATGCCAAATAGCCCCTCTGCTTGATGGGCCATGCCCTCCCGCCTATAGGTCCTGCCCTTTGAGGTAGGAAATGCCCCCTCATTACGAACCCTTGCCCCCCCGAGACAGGGAACGTTCCTTTGTGCACCAATCCTTCCCTTGACATCACACTGGCTTTTACTGTTGTCCCTTCCTGTTTTGTTATATCATTCAGGTTTATGCACAAAAGGTTTCTGCTCACCCCTACACAACTATTCCTCTGTCACAGATGGAGTCTTTTACAGACATTGACCCATCTTAATGCAATGACTAGATAGAAAGATAGGGAAACATGTAGAAAAATTGTGAGGAGATGGTGGAGCCTGGCAGAGCTTAACCTATGAGATGAGTCCCTCTAGGTAAGTCTCTCTCTCTACAGAAGGGTTGGGCACAGGGGGGACACATAATCTCACAAGGTTGGTGGCCATGTAAGTCTTCCCTCCCCCACAAAAACATCCTATATCTTCCCACCTGAGCATGGCATTCCTTAAAAACATTTAAGCCTGCTCCACTCTAATTTCCTATACTGTGACCATCAGATATAAGGAAAGGGGGAGATACTGGGAAATTGTGCAGATGCAGTCACATCTTTCATGTTGTGCCCTCAGGGCACTGTTGATTCCCCATGATAGTTGGAGTGCTTTGGTTACTCCTCCCCCTTTCCATTCTCACAAGAGTTATTATCCTACCCTGGAGTGCTGTGGTTACTCCTCCCCCTTCCCATTCTTGTGAGAGCTATTCCTATAAAAGCCCTTCTTCCGCACCTCACTCTCTTGCCTGTCTTTCACTTCGGTGATTAGACATAGGGATGGTTGCTGCACGAGGTGAACATTTTTGCTACCTCCACGTGGCCTAAACTGCTTCTCTCTCACCCAACTCTGAGGTACCAGCGCAAATAAAGGATTGTGTTCCCCTTTCTGCTCCAAACCTCCTTTTTCTGTGTCCCACCGCAGCAAGTGACACATTGAATATGTTATTCTACTAGATCTGACACTCTTTTGTTTTAGTAAGTAGGTGTTAGACCGTACTGATTGATGGCCAGAGAGGAAATGGTAAGTTAGTGTTTAATGGTCACTAATTTGTTTTCTTGAGATGATGGAAATGTTTTATAAGGTGATATTTCTACAATATCATGAAATAAATAACACCACTGAATTGTATCCTACATAGGTAATGGTATTTTTTTAAGCTAGTTTTTAAGGTTATTCTAAATCCAAAGTAGTTCTTAGATGTTTGTCATCTGTGAGTTCATCTGATAAGGTTATTACCTCCTATGTTATAATAGCTTCACTGCTCCTGACTGACTAATACACACACACACACACACACAGAGAGAGAGAGAGAGAGAGAGAGAGAGAGATACCAAAGTACCTAAGCTTACTTCATTGTGATGTAGCCCAGACTCAAGCTTGGGTCTTACACAGAGTAAAGCAGGCAGGCACGGTACCCAGGTAAATTACTTTGCTTATCTATAGCCTCTTTTTAATGCACAGTACCAAATTTACTGTTTAGAAACACAATCTTAGTCTTGATCTTCCTTACATTCTGCTTCAAACAAAATTATTTCCTTTAGGAAGATTTTCAGATCTTTGCATTCTTAGGAAGTGCCTCTTCCTCCAGAAAAACAAGCAAACAAACAAACAAAAAACTGAGCCACTGCCTGAGCACTGGAGTGTGGGTGGTAGTCTTTGGTCTTTTTAGCTTTCTTTTCTTTGTGTGCAACCCATAATCAAATTGAGGTATCCATGATCAGGGACCAGTATCATGAACTTGCTTCACTTTGATTGAGGGTTTTGACTTGTGAGTAGGAGTTGGATACAAAGGGAAACTACAAACTTATAAGTATTTAACCTTACAAATTAGAATTAGAGGGAATAAAAATATTCTGGAAGTACTTTTCTCTCTTTTATTTTTTTTGTAGGCATCACATTATACTGCTGAGCTTTAATGCATCTTCTTGAATAAATGCTTCTTTATTTGTTGCATTATTCCAGTTGCATTCTTCCAGTTCTGCTTATTTCACTAGACATTAGGTCATAGAATTCTTCATGCTGTCTTTCTGGATGTTGTTAAAATTCGGAGGCTCCAGCGGGCCGGGCTGGCTTCACGGGCGGGTAACAGAGACGTGAAGACAATGGCTGGGCAGGGAAGCTGTATTTCTTTATTCAGGAACAACGATTCATAAACTAAGACAAACTAATCACCAAACAGAACTCTGCTGTCTCTGCGGCAGCACAAGCACTCTCTCTCTTACTCTGGAACTCAGGAACCCTCTAACTCCCGAACTCTCGAACTCTGGAACTCTTCAACTCTACAACTGTGGAACTCTGGAACTCTGGAACTCTGGAACCCTGACGGGGTTCCTAGGGGCGGGGCCAAGTGGGCCCGTGAAACTAACTGGACTGATCCAATTCTCTTGGCGGGGGAGGGCTAGAAAAAACCAATGTAAAGCATACGACAAGTCCCCCTTTTCTTTTTAACTAAATGACTACAGTATCAAGGGTGTGGGGTGAACAGAAACATATATCATACAGGCATTTTTAAAAAAGAAACTGGCACAAGCATGGAGAAACATGCAAGCAAGTAACAAGAACCAGTGTGCTGCCAAGGGAAGGCCTGAGGAGGCCATTTCTGCCTCTGTGGGAAAAACTTTATCAGCTTAAAAAAAAACATTTCTTGCCTCTGGGGGGCGTACTTTCTTGTCTCGACGGGCATTTGCATGGGGGCGGGGAACAGCCTAGAGTCCCAAAGGCAGCTGGCTGCAATTTACTTACTATGAAACAAAACTTGTTATTAGCATATTTCTAATAGAGAAGGAATTTGAGACTTTTACATATCAACAACATCTTTTAACCTTTTGTTACACCCATTCAAGATGGAGTCATGTTGTACTCAGGAAAGGAAACCTTAGGCATGAGAATAATTAGCATAGCCATTGTGTGATCTACCATTTCTAATAGAGAAGGTAATGGAGAGTTTTACATATCAACAAGTCTATTTAACCTTTTGTTTAGACCAACTTAGTTAAAATATATTGATTGTTAACTAATTTTTACCTCAGACTTTAAATGTAAGTTAATTTTATCTTTATGAGAATTACGTTGAAAACCTTTTTATTTAACTTTGACTAGTAAGAATTTAGCCTTAAAGTTACTGTTTTTAACCTTAAAGTTATTGTTTACCAAACTTTAAACATACACATAAACATGGTCATTAATACACAAGGAGAGAAACCTTTGTTACAAAGACATGTCATTTTAAACACGAATTTAAATCTGTACTGTCTTAGTTGCTGGGGGGGGGGTTCACCATCTGGAGGTGGCTTCTCACGCAGCTTCACTTCTAGGAATTGCAGGTTGCGATCTCTGCACAAATCTCTGCGTACTCCAGCTTGTCTGCCTTCAGACCGGACTGGCAGCTGGAGATCTCGTGTGCCCAGTTTTGGCAGGGAGCCCGGGGGTCCAGGAGGTCCGGGATCATTCCAGAATTCATAGCAAGAGGGCAGGCAGGCCAGTTTTGTAGAAGGCATGGGCCTAGGTGCCCAGGGGTGGCGGACATGATAGGCCGCCGCGGCCCTGCCCCATGGCCCTGTCATGTCTGCTGCCCTGCTCGCAGTGGCCGAGCAGCATGGAGGGATCACGCGTCCAGTGCCCTGCGCCACACAGTGGAGAGCTGGCTCCTGTGGGCTGGCCTGTGTGCTGGCATCGGGCTCCTGCATGCTGGCATCGGGTTCCTGCGTGGTGGCATTGGGCTCCAGCGTGTTGGCATCAGGCTCCTGTGTGTTGGCATCAGGCTCCTGTGTGGTGGCATCGGGCTCCTGCGTGGTGGCATCGGGCTCCTGTGTGGAGGCATCGGGCTCCTGCGTGCTGGTGTCAGCCTCCTGCGGGCTGCGGGGCTGCGGGGCTGCGGGCGTGGTGCACGGGGTTGTCTGGGCGCAGCCGGCTGGCTGCCTGGCTGTTTAACCAGGTGGAAACAGCAGCTCTGCGCCTCACGTCTTGCCCGCTGGCTATTCCCGCTGGCTGTTCTGAGTTCGCCCGAGCGAGTGGAAACCACAGAGTGGTCCAGAGATAAATGTTCCAGAAACAGCAAAACAGTCTCGTGAAGAAAGAGCAGAGGCCTTTGGAGATCTCTTCACAAGCAGAAGAGAAGGCCATAGTGCATAGGTAGCCAAATTGTCTTTACTTATCTGAGAGATGCGTAGGTCAGGTCCACGTGGGCGCCATTTGTTGTTAAAATTCGG
Source organism: Erinaceus europaeus (assembly GCF_950295315.1). Classification (NCBI taxonomy): domain Eukaryota; kingdom Metazoa; phylum Chordata; class Mammalia; order Eulipotyphla; family Erinaceidae; genus Erinaceus; species Erinaceus europaeus. Next base: position 28,488,997 of record NC_080162.1, read on the forward strand.
AGGCTCCAGCGGGCCGGGCTGGCTTCACGGGTGGGTAACAGAGACGTGGAGACAATGGCTGGGCAGGGAAGCTGTATTTCTTTATTCAGGAACAACGATTCATAAACTAAGACAAACTAATCACCAAACAGAACTCTGCTGTCTCTGCGGTGGTGCAAGCACTCTCTCTCTTACTCTGGAACTCAGGAACCTTCTAACTCCTGAACTCTCGAACTCTGGAACTCTTCAACTCTCCAACTGTGGAACTCTGGAACTCTCGAACTCTGGAACCCTGACGGGGTTCCTAGGGGCGGGGCCAAGTGGGCCCGTGAAACTAACTGGACTGATCCAATTCTCTTGGCGGGGGAGGGCTAGAAAAAACCAATGTAAAGCATACGACATCTGGAAGTGGATCTTTATCACTCTTATATTTTTAGCCACACCCTTCCACTAATTTTATGCATTGGAATTTCTGTTGATGAGTAATAAGAACTTGTGATAGGTACTACTATCCTATCTTTATGGTGAATTTCAACCAGAGTACCCATCTGTGTTTTTCCTGTATTTTATGGAAAATTAAACTTCAATTTTCTTCTAGCATTTTTAAACACATGATTTAAAATATATTCATTTTCAGAAATATATATTTTTTAACAGAGCACTGTTCAGCTCTGGCTTGTGGTACAGGGGACTGAAGATGCTACTTTAGAATCTCAAGCTTGAAAGTCTCTCATAATCATTATGCTATCTACCCCTATCCCAGAAATATAGATTTAGAAATAATTTTAAAAAACTGTAGAAGTAACTCAACTGCCCAATTACAAACTCCCTGAATCATGAACAAAAAAGAGTTTTCCTTGAGGTAGCTTTATTTTCTTTATCTATGCCTGATTCATCACTTACTCTGAGGCTCTTTAGAAAAAAAAATAACTGAGTCTACTCTGCTTAAAAGTATACACTAGCTTAAATACAACAGAAATACACTTCTTAAAGGGTGGCCAATTATTAATAAAAGAAAACCTCAAAACTTGCCAGTAAGTGATTAAAAGACATTTGCTTGAGAATAACTTCATCTCAAATGAAGGAGATGAAGAAGGAAATTAAATTCTTGGAGAAATAAATTTTGACCAAAGTGAGAAATCACACTAAGAAGCTAAGTTAAGAGAGTTTAAATTAATTTTGGTGACATTTATTCTATTTAGCAAAAATGGTGACAAAACATATAGTAGCTCTGTTAGCCAGAGATAAGAGGGGAATAATTTAAGGCTGGGCACTGCTATAGTCTAGTGCGATTTAATCCTCCTGCTACACATCCCTTGTGACCTATCATTAAAGGTTTAAAGTAAAACTGACAATTATTATTAGCTAGTAATTGGATTTTGGAGATTCAGTATAAAGTTAGGATAATTTAAATGACTGTTGACATTGGTAAGATTATGTAAACGCTCTGAATCAGCTGAGCTTATCAATTTATTTAGTCTTATAAAACTGAGCCTATCCCCAGCACCAGGAAGCCAGCTCAAGGGATAGTAACTTTCCTGGAATTGTCAGAGAGAACCAGCAAACACTGGACTTGTTTTCTGAAAGTAGCACTCAAAGATGATCTTCAAATTTCTGTCAAGTGGACTTCAAGCATTTGGCTTTGAACTCTCTAGACCTTGATTCTCCCCAAAGGACAGAACAAGTCACGCATCAGATATTCAGGCCATTCCCGAGAGGCAAATAAACTTGTCACAGGCTAATATTTTATGGTATGTAATTTTAATTATAAAGGCTGAAATTCTGAAACTAAAGATGAAATCAGAGACACAACTATCACCATAGATTTATAGTAATGTTCTCTGGCCAGTGTAATATCTACAAGGCTACACTTCATAAATACTCATATAAACCCTGCCAGCTCCTTTGTCCAACCATAAACTCCAAGTAAATTTAAGGTTATTCAGAGAAATGCTAAAAAAAAATAGGTCTACTAAGATTGGAGACTACTAATACATTGAAATTTGTAACAGCATAGTGTCTCTAAGAATTACTTTTATTAATATTCTCAGTGCCTTGAAATGATTTTTAAATATGTCTTATTTATTTTAGTTTAATGAGAGAGCGATACAGTGATAAAGAGACCAGAGCACTGTTTACCTCTGACTTATGGTGGTATGGAGGACTAAGCCTGGGACTTTGAGCCTCAGGCAGGAAAGTGCTTTTGCATTATCATCAGGCTGTCTCTCTATCCTTTCTTGAAATGGTTTTAAGAGAAAGGCATATATTCATCCTGAAATAGTTTTCTCTCCTCCCTCCCTCCCTTCTCTTCTTCCCTTCCTTCCTCCCCTTCCTTTCCTTTCTTCTTCCCTCCCTTCATTGATAGTGACAAAGAGGGAGAGAAGCAGAACCTTACTTTAGTGCAATGGAAGCCAGGCTCTAAGCTGAGTGATACACATGGCAAAACAACAAAGTATCCAGTATATCCACACTCTTGTTCACTTTCATAGAACACTATATAACCCTTCCTGTATCCCGTGTCTTATGACAGTGTAACACACCTCTGTCACATTCCAAAACAGAAGGAACTATAGATGCTTTTATGAATTAAAAAAGGAATAGTTTCTTACCTTAAAACAATCCTTTTATTTGTTTGTTTAATAATTCCACTTCTAGAAATCGATCCTAATGGATTAAATGTAAGTGTTTAAATCTAGTTTGCTGCATTACTTATTATTATTATTATTTATCATTACTGGGGCTTCACCACTCCCAGTCAATTTTTCCAGATAGAGACAGAGAAATAGTTGGAGATAGTATAGTAAAATATGTACTCATCAGAATTCATGCTCTAGAAAAGTATGAGCATAGGACTTTTTATATGTTGTTAAGGAATAAAAGAAAGACTGTAGAACAGACTATGACTTTTTAAAAGAAGTTGAAGATTTTTTTTTTTTTGCTGGCTATTAAGCTATTGTCTCTCAACTCAAATCTACCAATAATACATCTTATAATACTGGGAATGTGTACTGTATGTTACATTTCTCCTTTACCACAAACTGCCATTATATTCCACTTATAGAGAGAACTAAGCCAAGACTGAAGGTGGAGGGGGGGCAGTTATGTTTCCCCCCACACACACTCTCATAGATGGTAGCATTAAGTGCTTATTTCCTCATAGGTCTAGATGCCAGTTCAACAAGCTCTCGTCTCTACACTTCTCTGTTTGCTTAACCCAACTTCTTCCTCTGATCTGATAGCCCTCAGAGTAGCTGCTTCTTGCAGTGATTATCTGTTATTTTAGTATCCTTTGATTTTTCCAGTCCTGAGACATAGTTTGCTAAAAGCTGGACTGTGTCCTCATTCAAGTGTTAAAATCCTCATTCCTAGTACTTAGACACATTGGGAGGTAGATCTTTGAAAGGACTAAGGCAGAAATGAAGTCTTAAAGGTAGGACTTGTCTAATATATCAGGACACTGAAGGTACTTTTCCCAACAATTCTGACAAACAGAGGAGTACAAAATTTAAAATACCCATATAGCTTCTTGGGGGAGAGGGGTACAGAACTGTTTTCCCACGAAGTAAAGCAACCTTCCTACCTACTATTTACCAAAATATTAAGATGATCCATGGCAGCTCTTAAAGTTGCCAAACCGGAATTACTCAGGATATAACAGTTCAAACTACTATTCAATTTTTTACCCAGGATATTTATTGTGTACCACCTTTAGGCACTGGGCTAGCTCTGAAGATAACTGCTGTGAGTAGACAAGATTTCACTTCTTGCAGAGCTCACATTCTAATTGGGAGGACAGATGACAGATAAGTAGGCAGGCATGTAAACAAGTTTATTTCATTTTGTCTCAAAGGCTATGAAGAAAAAGGAAAAAGGTGACATAGCAGAGAGTGGCTGGGGTGGATACACAGCTGTCCTTTCTTCTCAGAATACATACAGTTTTGTTCTTTTGGAGCGCCCTCCCTCCCCCGTAAGTCCCTTCCTCTGACATGCAGCAAGTCTCTTTACAGGGTCTCTTAGGCTCAGTCACTCATCTGTTCAAATATTCTAAAGCTCACAATGAAAGTGGTGTTGCTTTGCCCTGGAAGAAGTAAATTACAAAGCTGGCCTGTCATCACACTGAGTCCTGTTACCAATCCACCTGCTGGTGGAAGGGAATTGATCTCCTCTGCTCTGGACAGCTGGAGCCCTACAAGATGCTGGTGGTAACCAAAGCACCCCATAAACTTCAGCAGCAGGAAGGGGCCCTGTCAGAATGATAGCCTTGTCCTTTGATTTATTACCATTTCCCTTTCCTGCATTTCTAACAGAATCCATAGGTCCCACTCACATCTCATTTCACTGTTGTTAGCTGTTTTCTCCTGGGGCAGCATCTAGCCTGTACATACAACAGTATTTCGGCTGTAGCCCAAAGTTTTCTGATTTCAGCCACTCCATATCTCTTTCATGAGCCCATTTTAGATAAGACAACATGCTGACAATTGGTAACCATGAGACAAATGTAGTTAACCAGAAGAGAAGGCAAAGAGAAGCTCTTCTCCTCTCCTATGGATCTCTCTTAAGCTACAGTCACACAAACTGCACCCAGCAGACAGAGAGACCTAACCGACAAGTAACATATCAGTCTTAAGAGATCCTTTAAGGGGTTCTGAAATAATAACTTACTGGCTTTATGCATCATGGCTCTGTGTGTTTCCTCGGTTGGGTGGAAGAAATGAGGCTCTTGTAGGGTTATTGAGCGGAGCATTTGCACACGAAAACAGCGGGAAGTGATTTAGCAACCACACAGGTGTTTTCTTTAATTATACACTGTCGGGAATTCCAGCTGAGCTCAACAACCCCTGCTGTTCCCTATGTGCTTTCCCAGTTGTCCAAGGCAGGACATGTTGAGCAGCTGGAAAGGGCTGTTACAGGCCCATGCACTTCCTGATCGCCTGCCTTTGAGGGTGAATCTAGGTAGAGGAAACTGCTCTGCATAGGCATCCATGGAATTATGTCAACTTTGCATAATTGGAGCTGATACAGCTGTAGCATGTTACTTGCCAGCCCCCAAAACAACTTGAAGGGAGAAGGGCACCCGAGAAAGTTGTGGGGGGAGAGGACCAGGTGGTGGTGCACCTGGTTAAGCACACACATTGCAGTGCACAAGGACCTGGATTCAACCCCCAGTCCCTACCCACAGGGGGAAAGCTTCACAAGTGAGGAAGTAGTGCTGCAGGTGTCTCTGTTTCTCTTCCTCTCTATCCCCCTTCCCTCTCATTTCTTAACATCCTATTAAATTAAATAAAGCTTAAAAATAAAAAAGAAAAGAAATACATCTTAAAAACAGCTGCTAGTGAGAGTTGGAAAGACAAAGACGTTGATTCTTCTGGGCTATTAGAATTTAAGCCTTTTTACTGCTTTTATTTATTTTTACTATCATTTCCCATCAACTGAAAGAACATAACTTATTTTACTTATAGTTTATATGGAAAGAATGAGAGGCAGATGGAACTATTATAATACAAAATTAGGGCTCCCAATTCTTGGTCTATCCCAGGGAGACATCTTTTCTTCAAATATTAAAGTGCATATGAATCATCTTGAGAACCTGTATATTCTGGTTCAGGCGGTATCAGGACAGGACTACACCTTGACCTGAAGCCTGTGGTAGCTTTGGTGCAAAGCTCATGTTTTGCCAGCTCAAGACCCATGCTATGCACACGGCACCTTTTACACCTGATGTGTGCACCCGAGGTATGCACCTGAGATAAATGGTGTGACCTACTTGGTGTATTGATTGATGGATGTGATGTTGACACCTGAGCACATCTGCTGAATTTTTTGGAGGAGATGCAGTAGGAGATGCAGATGGGGACTGAGAAGGAGAGGAGGAGGGGTCGGTCTGGTTGCATGGAGGCCTGAAAGCCTGGACAGGGTGGCCACTCCCCGCCCCCCCCCCCCCCCCCCGACAATAAGGAAAACAATAAAGGCAGCAGCTAGCAAGTAGGAACTAACTAGCAGTCCTGTGGCCTCTCTCCCCTTGGATATGCGCTTTCTTTAGTATACTAAGGACCTCACCCCACCTGAATCAGCTCTCTGAGTCTGGCCCTTGGCCTGAACTTTGGCCCTGACAAGAGGCTGAGGCAGTTGCCTGAGAATGTATGTTATTTCTTTTCTAGTACACAGGCCTCACACATGCACCATTTCACTTCCCCCAAGTTTTGTTTTCTACATTCAGGTAGACATAGAGGGAGAGACAATACCAGAGCTCCTTCAGTGCAGTCCCATGAGGTGAAGGGAGTTGGAACCTGGCTACAGACATGATGAGCTTGGTGAATTAGCTTGTAGGTCCCCAAAACCCAGATGTGGATGAGCACAAAAACTCTTAACAGAATGGACACATTTCTCAGGATAGGAGCCTTCCAAGGTTTATAAGGATTCTTGCTTTTCTCATTTCACCATCTTTTTTCTCTGATCAGAGACTTTATTTCATAACTGTGCAACCTCATTGCTTTTCCAAAATGTGTTTGTGATTCTAATATTCAGGCATGATACCTATGGGGAAGAACATTTGCTAAAAACTAGAATGTATGATAAAAGTCTCTTTATTTCTCTATTGTATTTTACTTTATTAATTTAATTTTTTTTGGCACCAGAGTTATTGCTGGGGCTCAGTGCCTGCACCATGAATCCACTACTTACAGCAGTCACCCCCCCCCCCATTTTTTCTTCTTTCTTTTCTTTTTACTTAATAGGACAGAGAGAAGTTGAGAGAGAAGGGGGAGATAGAGAGGCAGGGAAGAGTCATCTGCAGGCCTAATTTATTACTTGTGAAGTCCCCCCCACCCCCACACACATACCCATAGGTAGGTACTGGGGGCTTGAACCTGAGTCCTTGCACCTGATCATGTATGCCTTCAATTGGGTGTGACACAGGGCCTCTACATCTCTTTATTTCATATGAATTACAATGGGAGCAAAGTCCTAAAGACAAAACAGATTTGTGTAGAAATCTGGAGGCCTATAACTCTCATCATGACTATGAAATAAACTATGTGAGAATGGAACTGATGTTTCAGTCAAGTTCACCAGTAGTTAAATTCAACAAAAGCTCATTCCCACCACAATTATGGAGTCACTAGTGATTTTCTATTCCTTAGTGCTTGCATCATGACGGGCAGACCTAGACACTTCTAAATCACACACTCTGCTGATGAAATGAAGCTAACGCATGTGCTAGCCTCAGTTGTTTCACACAATACATGAGTAGACCAAGTATCTTTCCAGGAAAAGGCCCTTTTTGCTACATGACATTATAAACAAAAGTCCTACTGTGCCTTGTATGTTCTATATTATGCTTAGAATATTTTAAGTATAAACTCATTAAACTGTCAGAAGTCTATAAAAGAGATGTTCTTATTCCTGTTTAATAAAAGAATCAGCATTTTTAAGTAATGTCCCAAGGTCATAGAGTAAAAATATCCAATCAGGATGTCAACAGAGAACTTACAAGTGTTAAATATAACACACACTGTGGTAGCTAATATTTCTGTTTTTTTATATTTTTATTTATTTGTTATTGGATAAAAACAGCCAGAAATTGAGAGGGGCAAGGAAGATAGTGAGTGAGACAGAGAGATATGCAGCTCTGCTACACCACTCTTGAAGCTTTTTCCCTCATAGGTACCAGAGGCTTGAGCCTGGGTTCTTGCCCATTGTAATGTGTGCATTTAACCAGGTGATCCACTGCCTGGCCCCTAAAGGTAAATATTTGAAATGTGCCCTTCCCCAAAGGGGAGAGAATGGGGTGGGAGGGTAGGTCTACAATGCATTTACATATCCACAAAAATATAAATATGTTCCAATGAATTTTTTGAAAGTGGGAAGACCAAAACTGTTATTGACATTACCAGTTCTTCCCACATATCCTTATAATGCTGCTTAGCTACACCATTCAAGTCACATTTCTGTATACCCACACATTGTCTCTCATCTGGGCAGATTCAAGAATATGAGAAAGTACACAGTTTCTGCCATCTAGGCTTTCACAATCTGCATGAAAAAGCCAGATTACATAAAATATTCAGAAAAATTCATTGTGGGTAATAACCCATTTCTATACATGTAATAATTAGCAAGGAATGTAGACAACATGGGTTTAGAAATTCATCATACATTGTAAACATTAGCAATATTTACAAAAATACTCATGTTGCTAAATTCATGTTTCATGATGAAAGGCAATACCCTCAAATATAGCATTGGAGTGGTGGCATTAGCAAAAAAATGTTAAGAAATAGGCATTATCAAAACCTACTAATGTAGGTCCTCTACTTTAACATAATAACAAGGGCTTTAACAAGGGATTCTACTGTGTAGTATGGTTTGATGCCCACTGATGTAAATGACAATGAAAACCAGTCTCAGGGTAAAGATTCATTTCACAAAACAGTAATTGGTAAGGAAAATACATAGATAACTTCAAATAGTAGTCTCTATCCTGAAAATCATATATTGTATTTCCTGTCTCCTCTAAAAGGCTATGCATTCTCTAGACTCAACAATCAGACCTCCTACTTCCTACAGTCTAGTCTGTGCTTTACTACATAGAAAGTATTCTTCAGTACTTATCATACACTAGCAGCTTCTGGTTATTGAGAGTGAGAACAATTGTGCTATAAGCCTTTGGGAGCTAGCATTATGAGAACAAAAAAAAAAAAAAAAGGAAAAGAAAAAGAAAAAAGTCTAGAGTAGTGGAAGGATCATCAAAGTGAGGAAAACCTGGGTGGAAACAAGAGGCATCTGATTTACAGGCACACACCTCTGACAGTCACTCTGAAGTATGCAACACGAGCAGCAGCATTAGCGGCAACCTCTTCCCTCTTCCTCTTCTAACTCCCACCCTCACTCAACCACTCATTTAGCAGTGGCACCAAAGCACGCAAAACATTTATTAAACAGCATGAAATACATTTAATGTTTCTCTGGATGCACTAATTAGGTTTTGTATTGGGGGGCAGAGAAATACAGAGCTAAGGGCAAAATTTTGGGCTTATTAGTATTCTGTGTTTCTCTTTTGGATTTGGATGTCTCTGTGAGGTATCAAATCCCAACACCATCATTAGTCCCACATGATAGAAGGAGTTCCTTTTAGGGAGGATGGGGAAAAGATTTCAAAACCTGGAGTCAAATAATATAAGTTAACTCTAGCAACAGGTTATCAACCCTTGGGGCTTTACCTCATACCATGAAGTTCCCCATTTCCACTAATCAGCATCTCCAGGAACACTATAATTCCTTTGCAAAGTCCAAAGTGGTTGACAAGGAGGTTCTGATTTCCAGCCAGCCCTTATTTGGTGTTGTGTGAGGAGGATCTGTTAAGCTTCACACAATTAGCAGGCAGAGTTCAACTCTGAGCAGGGGATATTTTTTAGTTCATTGAATCATACCAAATCTGAGTCTATTTACCAAAATGAATGAGTAATGTGGATCTGGCCAGGCTCTTAATACAAACTTGAGAAAACCTTTTACATTTTACTGACTTCTTATGCTATTCTGTCTTGACAGCTGGCATTCACAATCAGGACAGAAACTGCAAAGAATCAGGTTGCACAAATGGGCTAAGGAAATGGCCCACCAGTATCTGTATATTAAATTTCAAATATCATTTATACATTTTGAGAATTTTATAAAATACCTACTAAGAGTTCCTTCTAAAATGAAACTATAGCCATACAAGGAAAACAGTAAATATTTCTGTGACCCCCAGAGCAGCTGGGTTGCTAAAATGGATGATTTAACAGTACCATAGACAGAGAAGCCTTCCAAAGTACTCCTAAAAGTGCTCATTGCATTAGGACACTTGTTACTCTTGTACAAAAGGCAGTACCATAGGTCTCCATGACAGAAACATGTCAGACTTGTTCCATATCCATAGTAGAGCAATGGCCAGATCAAGTGCCAATTGGAATTTGACAAAAATGCAATAAGCTTGTCTATTCATGAGCTACTAATAAACTTTTTCACTTATCTAAATACATATTTAACTAAAAATAATGCCATATTCTTCCATGGGTGATTAGTATTAGAAATAAAAATAGAGTTAAAAAATCATACCAGTCAATGGCAGTTTAAAGATTTAAGGCAATATCAAGATCTAATGTAAAATTCAACCCGTCCTTGTCTAGGAATATAGAGTGATTCCCCATCTCAGATCTTCAGGCTGCAAATGTACATAGAACAATGAGGACAATTCTTTTTTCAATTAAATACTCACGTTTTGGAAAGAAAAAAAAAAACAAGGTACAATTCAAGTGAAATGACATAGAAAATGATGCATTTCTAACAGGCTTGGTAGAGAAGTTCCAGACTGAGGGAAATTTTTCCATTTCAGTGGCATGCATACATCCTTCCAAGGCATATTAGGTCTGTAATATTTATCATTAGAGCTCACTTTTACTTAGTAAAAGCAACTACAAGTGATACTTATTATTTACAGTGCTCATCTTCTCTTAATGTAAAGTTGCTGCAAATACTGATTAAGTAAATCCTAAACTCTCATTCCTGGGGTAAGGGAGGGTTAAGTTCTGAAAGCTTGTGGCTATAAAGTTTTGATCAATACATAACCTTGTTTTAAGTATTCTATTTGAACTTATTTAATATATAGTGTTGATTAACATTGTACTCATAGCCAATGGCACTATAACCCATGTCTAAACAAAGTGTATCGAATTTATTTATTTCCTCCCTAAGGCACATCACAGATTTCTTGTATTTAGGAAAACTCGACAAAATTTCAGTGTAACACTTGGAAGCCATTTTAAACATCAAAAATCACAAACTAAAGCACAAAAATATGAAAATCATAGCATTAAATAGAGCACGAAATGGACATTTGTTTAGAGTATGAGAGTAGAAATAAGGCAGAGTATGGACTTGTTTGACCTCAGTTGAGAACATGTATGCTAGACAACTCAGATTTTTTGCTGTTTATGCATGTCTGTAAATGTCTATGCAAGCAGGCCACTAGTACTGACCTTGGGCTAACAACTCAAATTCATAAATAAAGAACAGAACCCAGGAAAAATTAGGAACAACTGTACCTGACTTGAAATGAGGATGCCATGGAGGAAAGAGAAGAGCATTAAATATTAAAAGTCAAAACTAAAACACTGCATTTTCCTTTCCAGGAGAATACTGACATCAATTACTTTATTAATCTGTGGTGAAGAGAAGTCTAAAGGACAACGATAATTCTTGCAATGAAATGTGACTACTCACTACCAGACATAAGGAACTGAAAAAAAAAAAAGAATTATACTGGCTAAGAGCAGAGATTAAAAAAAACAACTCAGTTTTACATCATAAGCTTCACTTTTGTGTTCCTCATAAAATTATAGTGCAAGATCAAAACAGCAACAGTTCCACCCAAGTTCTCTTCAGCAGAACTAATACTTCAGAACCTAAAGTTTTCAATAAGAAAGAAAGAAGGCATTGATATAACAAGAAAGGAAAGTCTTATTTTAAGAAACAGTATCTTAATTATGGGAAGGCAAAAAAAAAATAAAAGAAAGAAGGGTAAACCCTTATTAGATCACTGATTTTTGTTAAAATTTCAAGATCTCAAATTCTCTTCTGAAATGTTGTGTTTTGATATGAGATACATGTTCTCAGTATACATCCTTCTTGCTCTTAACTGTGCATAAAGAAGCTAAATAATTTTCTTAAATAACTACCATATTAAAATGAAAAGAGTACCTTGCCTTGAAGTAAAACTCTCCCCTTTAAAGAGAATAGTTATTTTACTTCATCTTTCCAGTGGCCATTTGACTAGTCTGTACGCTACAATACACCAGTCTTTTATGTTTACATTCACAACAAGGGGTGAAGTTTCAATTCATTTCTGGCCTCCTCTAATTTACTTTTCTTAAGCATATTTTTTGGTCTCTATGGTGCATCTTGAAGTGAGAGAGAATGCTAGGGTATGATCATATAGTGGATTAAATAAAAATATTGAGAAAGTAGCCTCAACGTCTCTCTGTAGAAGTCAGCTTCATGAGGCTGGGTAGTGGCATACCCAGTAGAGTCACCCACCACCATGTGAACCCAGGTCCTGGGCTCAATCCTCTGGGCCATACCTGCACAGAGGAAGCTTGACAAATGGTGAAGCAGAACTGCAGCTGTCTCTCTCTTCCTCACTCCTTTCAATTTCTGTCTCTATCAAAGATAAGTAATTAAATAAAATATAAAATGTCAAATTCATGTAAGATCATAATGTGGGGTTTTGGCATTTATTATTTAAGGTAGTATTGGGAGTATAGACTATCTGATGATGTCTGGATATAGATGCTTCTAAACATCTCTGCAGGTTACTCATACTTTTCCTTAAGCCCTTCAACCTAGACCTGAAGAAGAAAGTAGGGATGATACTTGATTTCTTTTTAAAAATTTTTTATTTATTTATTAATGAGAAAAATAGGAGGAGAAAGAAAGAACCAGACATCACTCTGGCACGTGCTACTGGGGATCGAACTCAGGACCTAATGTTTGAGAGTGTAAAGCTTTATCATTGCGCCACCTCCCAGACCACAATTTCTTCAGTTTAGTTGATAGAGTTGGTATCCATACTAATTGATGTTCTCCTTGTAGATTCTTCTCTACCCTAATCTGTCACACCTATCAGAGTAACAGACCACATCATTTGAGACACTTACTTCTACTCTTTAGGGATGTTCTCCACCCCCCATCTCATTCCCCATCAATATCTCTCTTTCCTACTAAATAAAATATAAAGAAAAAAGAAAATAATGGATACCAGGAGTAGTGTATTTATAGTGCCAGCACCAAAGTCGCACCAATAACACTGGTATCAATAAAAAATAAGTAAATATATAAACTAATGAATAATCATCTAACCAAGGTGCTGTTTTAAACAGAAAGAAACAAAAACATGACTTGATGAGACTTTGAGTATATTTTGGTCTGCATTCACTCAATTCAAGGCAAATTGTTCTCACCTCCCATGACTTTGGCTTCTCTTCATTTCTCTGGCCAAAGTGTGGATTTCCCTGTTGTGCCCAATGAAGGAGTTGAGCTTTGTGAAAAATGCCAGAGCTATTTGTAACTCCTGGCTTTGCAGAGGTCTCATATGCTGAGAAGAACAAATTCTGATGTTTCACAGTCATAGGAAGAGTTAGAGATGTTGTGAGGATAGTTTGGGTGGAGCTTTCACATGTGCTTATCTTTAGGGGTGAGTGTCTGGTACAACCAAGGTCAAGCTGTATTTCTGACTTCTTTTAAAACTATACCTTGAAAACACAGCCACAATGAGTGTAGACTTTTAACTTAGAGCATGATTTTCTCATCCTAGAATACAAGAGTTGGAAAGCCATTAAATGCCACATTGCCCAGCCTCCTATCAAAACCATATGAAATTAGAAGAGAGTAAAAGAGGTTTGTTTCACAGAAAAAAATATTTATCTTCTAGAATCTAAAACTATTTCCTTATCTTTGATCTAACATCTATGGCTATTCATAATTGGTGAACACTATAGAAATGAAGTGAGTGATAGTGGTGAAAGACAAGTTCAACTTCTCATCCAATGTAAAAGTTTTTTAGGTCAGAAGTAGAAACTATAAGATATACTGGTAATATTGTATTGGTATGTTTTTTTGCTTGTTTGTTTTTGGTTATCTTAAAAAACTGTTTAAACCTAGGACCATAGTAATGATGTTCTACAATCCACAGTAAGCTCTCCCTTCTAGGTCTCCATATAAAGATAAGCACAGGGGGGTCCAGCAGTAGTGCAGCTGGTTAAGCGCACATGGCATAAGGATCCCGGCTCGAGCCCCCAGATCCCCACCTGCAGGGGAATTGCTTTACAAGTGGTGAAGCAGGTCTGCAGGTGTCTGTCTTTCTCTCCTCCTCTCTGTCTTCCCCTCCTGTTTCCATTTCTCTCTGTCCTATCCTACAACAACAACATCAATAACAACAACAATCATTACCACAACAAGGGCAACAACAGGGAAAAAAAAATAGCCTAGGAGCAGTGGATTCCTGGTGTAGGCACTTAGCCCTAGCAATAACACTGGAGGCAAAAAAAAAAAAAAAAAGATAAGCACAGTGGCTGAAACAAGATGAGGTCTGGGTATGTATCAGTGTACCACACATGTTACCATGCACCAATATCTGGTGCAAGTCTCTGGTCCCCACCTGCAGGGAGCAGCTTCATAAAGAGTAGAACGGTGCTGCATATGTCTTTCTTTCTCTCTCCAGTTCTCTCTTTCTATTAGGAAAAAAAAGTGAAAAGAGTGTATTGAGAAAAGATTGCCAGGAGCAATGTAGTCTCTGTGCAGGAACTGAGCCCCAGTGTTTGGTCACTCTAGTGATATATATATGGGTTAAGCACACATGGTACGAAAGACAAGAACTACTGGCTGGGATCCCTGTTAGAGCCTCCAGCTCCCCACCTGCAGGGGGTTGCTTCACAAGTGGTGTCTTTCTTTCCACTTCTCTTTCGATTTCTCTCTATCCTATCCAACAACAACAGCAATACAATAACAACAACAAGGGCAACAAAAATGGGGAAAATTGCTTCCAGGAGCAGTGGATTTGTAATGAGGGAGAGGGAGAGGGAGAGGGAAGGAGAAGGAGACAGATACAGAATGACACTTGAATACCTGCTTTATCACTCGTGAAGCATAACCTTGCATGTGGGAAATGGGTTTCCAACCTGGGTCCTTGCACATGGTAATTTGAGTGCTTGCCTCTCCATGTACCACCATCTACCACTGTATTCTGCTTCTTTTAAGGATGAATGTATTAGGGGAAAGTAATACAGCTTCAGAATGACAAATATCTATACTTTGTGGAAGGTCTGCTTAAAAGACATACAAAATAGACACTGATAATTTAACAATGCAAATATATATGTAAATATATATGACTTTTCTGTAGAATGATTTTGTCGATATATAACATATAATACATATATATACATACATATATATCAGATTTCTTTTTATTGTTGTTGTTATTGATGTCATTGTTAGACAGGACAGAGCGAAATGGAGAGAGGAGGGGAAGACAGAGAGGGGGAGAGAAAGAGAGACACTTGCAGACCTGCTTCTGCTTCACTGCCTGTGAAGTGACTCCTCTGCAAATGGGGAGCCGGGGGCTCGAACCAGGATCCTTACTCTGGTCCTTGTGCTTTGTGCCACGTGCACTTAACCCACTGCGATATTATCAGATCTATCAGATTTCTTTTTTTTTTTTTTAATTTATTTCTTTGTTGGGGAAGTAATGTTTTACATTCAACAGTAAATACAATAGTTTGTACATGCATAACATTCCCCAGTTTCCCATTTAACAATACAACCCCCACTATGTCATTTATCATCCTTCATGGACCTGTATTCTCCCCACCCACCCACCTCAAAGTCTTTTACTTTGGTGCAATATGCCAATTCCATTTCAGGTTCTACTTGTGTTTTCTTTTCTGATCTTGTTTTTCAAATTCTGCCTGAGAGTGAGATCATCCCATATTCATCCTTCTGTTTCTGACTTATTTCACTCAACATGATTTTTTCAAGGTCCATCCAAGATCGGCTGAAAACGGTGAAGTCACCATTTTTTACAGCTGAGTAGTATTCCATTGTGTATATATACCACAACTTGCTCAGCCACTCATCTGTTGTTGGACACCTGGGTTGCTTCCAGGTTTTGGCTATTACAAATTGAGCTGTGAACATATGTGTACACAGATCTTGTTGGATGGATGTGTTGGGTTCCTTAGGATATATCCCCAGGAGAGGAATTGCAGGGTCATAGGGTAGGTCCATTTCTAGCCTTTTGAGAGTTCTCCAGACTGTTCTCCACAGAGGTTGGACCAATTGACATTCCCACCAGCAGTGCAGGAGGTTTCCTTTGACCCCACACCCTCTCCAGCATTTGCTGCTGTTACCTTTTCTGATGTATGACATTCTCACAGGAGTGAAGTGATATCTCATTGTTGTCTTGATTTGCATTTCTCTGACAATCAGAGACTTGGAGCATTTTTTCATGTGTTTCTCAGCCTTTTGGATCTCTTCTGTGGTGAATAGTCTGTTCATGTCCTCCCCCCATTTTTGGATGGGGTTATTTGTTGTCTTGTTGTTGAGTCTGGCAAGCTCTTTATATATGTTGGTTATTAGACTCATCTAATGTATGGCATGTAAGGATCTTCTCCCATTCTGTGAGGGGTCTCTTGGTTTGGGTAGTGGTTTCTTTTGCTGTGAAGAAGCTTTTTAATTTGATGTAGTCCCATAGGTTTATACTTGCCTTAGTCTTCTTTGTAATTGGATACATTTCATTGAAAATGTCTTTAAAATTTATGCGAAAAGAGTTCTGCCAATATTTTCCTCTAAGTATTTGATAGTTTCTGGTTTAACATCCAAGTCCTTGATCCACTTGGAATTTACTTTTGTATTCGGTGAAATACAGTGATTCAGTTTCATTCTTCTGCATGTTTCAACCCATTGATTCCAACACCATTTGTTGAAGAGACTCTGCTTTCCCCATGTAATATTCTGGGCCCCTTAGTCAAAGATTAGATGTCCATCAGTGTGGGGCCTCATTTCTGGGCTCTCAATTCTATTCCACTGGTCAGTGTGTCTATTCATGTTCCAGTACCAAGCAGTTTTGATAACAATGGGCCTATAATACAGTTTGAGATCTGGGAGTGTGATGCCTCCAGTTCTGTTCTTTTTTCTCAAGATTGTTTTGGCAATTCTTGGTCTTTTCTGGTTCCAGATAAACATTTGTACCATTTTTTCTATTCTCCTAAAAAATGTGCTTGGGATCTTGATGGGGATAGAATTAAATTTGTAGATGTCTCTGGGTAATATATTCATTTTGATGATGTTAATTCTTCCAACCCATGAACATGGAATATCTTTCCACTTCTTTGTATCTTTTTCAATTTCTTTGAGTAGTGACTCATAATTTTCAGTATATAAGTCTTTCACTTCTTTGGTTAGGTTTACTCCAAGATATTTTATTGTTTTTGTTGCTATAGTAAAAGGAATTGATTTCTGGATTTCAATTTCTTCTAACTTAGTGTTTGCATAGAGGAATGGCACTGACTTTTGAATGTTAATTTATAGCCTGACACCTTACTGTATTGCCTGATGATTTCCAAAAGCTTCTTGCTGGATTCTTTAGGTTTTTCCATGCATACTATCATGTCATCTGCAAATAAGGAGAGTTTGACTTCTTCTCTTCCAATCTGTATGCTTTTAATTCCTTGCTCCTGCCTGATTGCTATGGCAAGAACTTCCAACACTATGTTGAATAGTAATGGTGACAGTGGGCAGCCCTGTCTAGTACCTGATCTGAGGGGAAATGCTTCCAGTTTTCACCATTGAGTATGAAGTTGGCTGTAGGGTTTTTTTTTTTATAATTTATTTATTTCCTTTTGTTGCCCTTGTTATTTTATTGTTGTAGTGATTGTTGTTATTGATGTCGTTGTTGTTGGATAGGACAGAGAGAAATGGAGAGAGGAAGGGAAGACAGAGGGGGAGAGAAAGACAGACACCTGCAGACCTCCTTTACCGCTTGTGAAGCGACTCCCCTGCAGGTTGGGAGCCAGGGGCTTGAACCGGGATCCTTACGCTGTTCCTTTGCTTTGC
The DNA here is from genome assembly GCF_950295315.1 of Erinaceus europaeus. Classification (NCBI taxonomy): domain Eukaryota; kingdom Metazoa; phylum Chordata; class Mammalia; order Eulipotyphla; family Erinaceidae; genus Erinaceus; species Erinaceus europaeus. Next base: position 28,506,622 of record NC_080162.1, read on the forward strand.
GCCACGTGCGCTTAACTCAGGGTGCTACTGCCTGACTCCCCCTATCAGATTTCTTAATGCAGTAAACCCCACAGACATTCTTCTGTATATCTGTCTCTTCCATCTTATGTCTGATTCATCTTAAGATAACTTTCTGAAATTACGTATACCAAATCAAAGAATAAGTCAAGGTAAATGTTATTCTGGACCTAGCATCATACTAAATGTCATTGGTAGTCTTCAAATATCTTATCAATGAAGCAGTTTATTGTTGGATAGTATGCCAGCTCCCCCTGGCTTCTGCTTAACCATATGCCTATATAGGGATAGATTTAATCCCATTCAAAGCTTTGGTCTATTTACATAAATCACTTTTACATTTACATAAAGCATTCCCTCCAGGGCATTGGTGGTTCAGGGCATTGATAGGATTCTCACCTGCTCCGCCCCCTCTTTGTCACACTGATTTTCACCAGTCACTTTTCTTTCCACCCTCTCTATATCACATCCTGTTTCCACCCTACTTGGAGAGTATAAAAATAGCTGCTCTTCTGATTAAAGACACTTGGAAATTGCTTTCCGGCTTCGAGAGTTCCAGAGTGTATCTCCTGCGAAGTTAGTGCGGCACGAGTTCCTGATCCCTCTCCCACGCAGCAGCCTAGATAGGCTCCAGTTGAGTTCTCTCCAACCCAGAGAGCACTAGCTCGGGAAGAAGTACCCTCAGGCTATCCCAGCATCTGGTGCCCGGAACAGGGACATGTAAGTAGCAGATTTACAAGAAGACATCCTAGATAAGTACACACCTTTTGGGTATCTGCAATATTGTGTTAAGGCACTGTGATTTTTTTTCTTTCTTATTGTTTTCCTGAGATCTCTCCACCATGGAAAATTTTTTCCAAATTCTGCATTCTTTTTCCAATATACAATTTTTATATATCTGGGTCATTTTTCTCAGGGCTGCACCTTATATCCTGTGCTTCATCATAGCAGCTTTTAAGGGATATATAGGGCAACCTCTCAAAAGGCTTAAGGATCTAGAGGCTGAGGTCCAAGAGATAAAGGAAGTAATCATAGAACTTAACCAGCACCTTAAAAACAAGAAGAAGCAAAGTCCTGTCGTGATCTTGACCCACCCTAATTCCTCTGCATCTTGCCCTGAGGCCCCTATTTTGGCATCTTGCCCTGAGGCCCCTATTTTGGCAGACACGTGTCCGAATTCCCCTTTGGACTCCACAGCCACTTCTTCGGCCACCCCCATTTTGGCAGACACGTGTCCGGAACCTCCTGCTGCCTCCACGGCTGCTTCTTCGCCCACCCCGCCAAGTAACAATAACAGAGGGTGAGCAGAAGGAGGAACCCGCGGTATGTGGGAACTTCCAGCATAGAAATAACCGGCTGGAGCAAGAGAACAGCTCGAATTCGGAGCCTGAGATTTTATAGACCACCCCTGTTTTAGAAAGGGGTCACCCAACTATGACAGTAAAGATTGGTAATATTCCTTTTAAGTGTTTGATTGACACGGGAGCAGATAAGACAATATTAAGACAAGCAGAGGTTCCCCAGAGTTGGGAACTCCTCCCAGAACCACGCTTACATGGTGTTGGAGGATTGACTCAGGCATTCCGCACATGAGATTCCCTTGTGTGGGAAGATCCAGAAGGGACTACCGGACGCTTTCAGCCTTTAATAGCTGATATAAGCACCAATTTATTGGGAAGAGACTTGCTGGAATCTTTAGATGTAGTGATATCCTCAGACACCTCTGCAGGACACCACACTCACTCCTGTGAGACTGCTAGACCCAACCAGCACCCCCAATACTAACTGCCACTGTTCGTAACAGAACTCCCCGCTTAGATTGGCTTTCTAATGAGCCTGTCTGGGTGGAACAGTGGCCTTTGCCTAGGGAGAAGCTAGAAATTTTAAAAGAACTCGTCCAAGAGCAGTTATCTTTGTGACACATTCGTCATTCTCAGAGCCCATGGAATATTCCAGTCTTTGTGATTAAAAAGCGCTCAGGAAAATGGCGCCTCCTCCAAGATCTTCGTGCAGTCAATAAAACCATGCAGGTTTGGGGCTCCCCCCAAAGGGGTTTGCCTCTTGCTTCCGCAATTCCCACAGGAATTCCAATCATAGCTATTGATATACAGGATTGTTTTTTCTCTATTCCCTTACACCCACAAGATTGTAAACGTCTTGCTTTCTCTGTTCCTTCTATTAATAATGCCAGCCCTGACGATAGATTTGAATGGGTGGTACTGCCCCATGGCATGGCTAATAGTCCTACTATTTGTCAAGAGGCTGTTAAATCTGCCCTTTTTCCATATATTCATAAGGGCCTTAAGGTTTTTCATTACATGGATGACGTGTTAATATGGGGAGAATTAGATACAGATCTCTCTACCCTACGTGATTTTCTAATCCCTGCCTTAAAGAGAAGTGGACTTAATGTAGCTCCTGAGAAGATACAGCTAATCCCTCCAATATCTTTCTTAGGCTCAGAGATTTCCCTAATGCAGATTCGTCCTTTAAAACCTTGTGTTACTTTTCCTTCTAATCTCACTCTTGCTTCTTTACAAAGTTTTCTTGGAAATTTGAATTGGCTTAGGCAGTATCTTTATCTGCCTATGAGCTGCCTGCAACCACTGTTCGATCTGTTAAAAGGAAACAAACAGCCCTCCTCAAAGCGTATCTTAACCCCCAAAGCCTCCTTGGCACTGGAAAAAGTTAACCAGGCTCTCCAGGACATGCACCTCGTTCGGTTCTCCCCCTCCTCTCCAGTAAATCTTCTAATCTTTAACTCCACCCCCACGGTAGTGGGGGCATTGTGGCAGAAACATGGCATTCTCAAATGGCTTCATATGCCAGTAGGCGGAGCTCCAAGACTCCTTACCGAGATTGATGCCTTAGCATTTATGGTTCGCCAAGGAAGAAACAGATCGGTTCAGGTCTTAGGAAGGGAACCAGATTCAATCATTCTTCCCTTTTCTCTCACAGATACAGAATGGCTCATACACCACCATTCTCGTTTTGCCATAAGTTTAATGGGTTTTCCAGGACAATTAGATAACCATTTTCCCTCTAATAATTTGATAGCTTCTTTACCTCTGTTGCCTCTACTAGTACCTAAACTTTTCTCTCGAGATCCCATCCCCTCTGCTCCTACAGTGTTCACTGATGGTGGAAAAAAGGGAGCTGCTGCCCTTATATATTATCCAGACCAGCAATACCCCAAACCTCTCTTTACTGAACTTCCTGATAATTCCCCTCAGTACAAAGAACTTTATGTTTTCCTTGCATTAAAAGTTGTACCAGAATCCTTCAACCTTTTTTCTGACAGTGTGTATACTGTTAACTTACTTCCATGGCTTGCTCGATCTTATGTAAGAATTGATGACAACCCACTTTCTCCTCTTTTAATTCAAATTGCCTCTATGCTCTGTTCTCGAACCCAACCACTGTATGTTCAGCACCTACGTTCCCACAGCCCTCTTCCTGGTCCCCTGTCCGAAGGGAATGCTGCAGCCGACCACCTTGCCTCCACAGGAATTCTCCTAGCCTCTGTCTCTAATCCTGCTGACTTTCATTCCCTAACCCATGTTAATCTTAAAGGTCTTCGAGCTCGATTTCCTGATATTCCTCTGTCACAGTTAATACGTATTCTTGCTACATGTTCCTCCTGTGCAGGTCTAATCAAAACACCTGCTATTCAGACTCTGGGGGTTAATCCTCAAGGTTTTAAAGGCGAACGCTCTTTGGCAAATTGATGTTACCCACATACCCAACTTTGGCAAACAAAAATATGTGTTCGTCTCAATTGATACCTTCTCTAAGTTTATGTGGGCTACAGCTCAGATTGGAGAAAACTCAAAAAAGCTTATAAGCCATATGCTCTCCTGTTTTGTTGTAATGGGCTTACCTCTTCAACTTAAAACGGATAATGGACCTGCTTTTACCAGCAAACAATTTAAAGATTTTTGTTCCCTCTGGAACATTACTCATACTACAGGCATTCCGTATAATCCACAGGGACAAGGCATTGTCGAGAGGGCCCATCAAACTCTTAAGGCTCAATTAAATAAAGAAAAAGGGGAAATGTACCCCCTAATATCCAGCTGGCAAAAGCCTTAACTACATTAAATCTCTTTAATATTTAAAATAACTCAGACCAACCTCCTATTATTCTTCATTGGCAAACACCACCCACCCTCCCAGCTATTAAAGTCAAATGGAAAGACCCACTTGATAAAATCTGGAAAGGACCTGACCCCCTGTTGACTATGGGGAGGGGTTTCGCATGCATTTTTCCACAAAATTACTCCAAGCCTGTTTGGGTTCCTACCCGCCATGTCCGGCAATATCCACATGATGGCGCTGATATCCCTGAAGAACAAGAAACACTGCAAGAAGACTGGCTGCAAGAGGACTGGCTGCAGGATGCACCCCAGGATCCATAATACAGCATGGCAGAATAAAAAAAAAATATGACTCACAGAACTTTCCCCCCCCTCCTGAATGGCTTATGCTATGACTGGCCAGTTGTGTTTTTGAGTGAGTGAGTGAAAAAAAAAATTGAGTGAGTTGAGTGATCAAAATTTTTGTACGACCCATTGTACTCAGAGTACTCTGTTAACTGACTTTATATAAAACGGCTGGACGCAGTCATGGTTTCTGGAGACGTCCAGAAACAGTCCAAAAATTGTTCATTCCCCTTTTTGATTTCTTTTTTAAGTTTTGATATAAATATGAAATGTTTAGTCTTAAACTGTGTGAGTAAAGATGGTTCAACTATGACAGTAGATCTAAATTCGCATTTGAAATGATATGTCTTATTTACAAGTTTTTCTCCTGTGTGTTATAAACTATATGATTAATATGCGTGTTTCAAGTTTGGTAATCATTAACTTAACGGTTAAATTGTAACTTTGAAGCTACATTTTTATGAGAAGAGGTAAAATCAATTCATTAAAGTAACTGAGTGTTTAAGGTAAAACTCTAAATATTCAATGTGACAATTCTTCATCTCCTAAGTTAAAATACAAATCTTCTATACAGGACATTTTGCTATATAGAGACTGCTACATGAGGTCACGTAAGATGACCTTTACACGAAATTATAAAGATACCTAAACCAATTATAATCATTGAGTTATCAATTGTAGTAAACTTCTAATTTGTTACAAAGTTTTTTTCATAAGTAATTGACTACAGCTATGACAAGCCTTTGCATAAAGAAGCATCTGCTCATATAGAATCCCCAGAAATCCATCTTGGACCCCTGACCTCTGACATCACCCACAATTACAGCCATCCCCCAAAACCCATGATGTGACCTGACACACATCTGATCTGGAGACCCTGATTCACAGACTCCAAAGGACAAGACTTTCCTACTGCCTTCTTCTCAACCATCGGTGTCTGCTCTTCCTGCTTCTGTTTCGCCCATCATGTTTTGGCGGTTCCAGGTCACTCTACAGAAAAGAAAAGTTCCAGTGGCTGTCCTCCTCCATCAAGATAGACGTGTGGCATTTAATTCCTGGCCATTGACATTGGACTGATGCTTCTATAGAACTTGCTGGACACTCCCTTTATACTGCTGGACTTCTTGAAGAACGACTGTAGCAGTTCGTAGAACTTTCCGCCAGCTGACTCGGGATTTTTCAATGCCAGATCACCCCTCTAGCCCCTTGGCTTATCAGGCCCCCACTCCTCCACCCATCAGGCTCACTCTGTCTCTTGCTTCTCTTACTTATCCCTCCCTGTCTTGTGCTAGTTCTTTTTGAAGACACTTACACGCTATCATTCTGCTTTCTTCCCAACAGGTTTCTGTTCACCCCTACACTGCTATTCCCCTGACAGAGATGAAGCCTTTTACAGACATTGACCCAATTATATATGGCCATTAAGTAAGAGGGAAATGTTGGGGAATTGTGAGGATATGGTTGAGCTTGGAAGGGCTTGAGCCTGAGGGGGGTGTCAATCCTGTTAGTCTCTCTCTCCACGGAGAGGTTGAGCAAGGAGGGACAGTAGAACTCCAAAAAAGGTGTGCCTCTTATCAGTCTCCCTGCCTCACAAAGTGCCCCACACTCCTGATACTATGGCAAATAGTTAAAAAGAAAGGGGGAGATGTTGGATAGTATGCCAGTTCCCCCTGGCTTCTGCTTAACCATATGCCTATATAGGGATAGATTTAATCCCATTCAAAGCTTTGGTCTATTTACATAAATCACTTTTACATTTACATAAAGCATTCCCTCCAGGGCATTGGTGGTTCAGGGCATTGATAGGATTCTCACCTGCTCTGCCCCCTACTTGTCACACTCTGATTTTCACCAGTCACTTTTCTCTCCACCCTCTCTATATCACATCCTGTTTCCACCCTACTTGGAGAGTATAAAAACAGCTGCTCTTCTGATTAAAGACATTTGGAAATTGCTTTCCGGCTCCGAGAGTTCCAGAGTGTATCTCCTGCGAAGTTAGTGCGGCACGAGTTCCTGATCCCTCTCCCACGCAGCAGCCTAGATCAGCTCCAGTTGAGTTCTCTCCAACCCAGAGAGCACTAGCTCAGGAAGAAGTACCCTCAGGCTATCCCGGCAGTTTATATTTAAGCCAAGAAAACTAGACTATAAATGCAAGTATGTGATTTTCAATTCAGATTCTATTACTAATAGCCTGTGTAACTTTGAGTCCCTGAATCTTTGTGAAACTATAACATTTATCTTTAAAATAAGTTGTGAGGACTGAAAGCAAAATTTCAAACAAATATGCAATATGTCATGCATATATATATGTGCATATATATGTATGTATATTTATATATTCCCTACCACAAGACACTATATTTTTATCTTTAAGTCACTTACATCAAATGTGTTAAATAATGCATCTTTGAACACTGGAATCTTCAACTAGCCATTAGCTTCATGGTTTTACTTTAATTAAGGAAATTTCTATGATTTTTGTATTTATTTACTATGCTACTGTCAAAAATCATACTATCTTCTGTTTAAAACACAATTTTTCAGTATCTACAGGAAAAGTTGCAAATATATAAATTGATGCCTTAAACCCAGCATGAAACATGCTGTTGTGGTTACTGGCTTATCCACCCTGTATGATTTATTCACAAACAATGTAAGACTAGATAATCCATAACATGGCAAACAAATGTGCCCTGATTTTGTTCAGATCATTCCTTCATGCAGATGCTTATCATAGCTACCTCAAAGTAAAACAGATGTTACACTGTTGAAAATCTTGGAAATTTTGTTAAAAGAAGACTATGTTTTTTGTAGAACCACAATAAAAACTGAGGCTTAGGGCTTTCCATGAATTCATGTATATTTTAATCATTAGAATCCACTAGATATTACTTGAAAATTAAATAACATATCTTGACTATTCCATGTCAGTATAGTCAACCTGACATTGTGAAGTTCCAGGAAATACATGCATAGAAATGACAGCAGAATTAGCCTGATTAAATGATTTAATCAGTCTAATTCATTGTTCATCCTTGCAAGGACACTATATTTCAAGCTAGTGGAGAAGACTGATCATTTTTGATAATAACTGTATTTCCACTATTCTTTAGACACATTCCTTCTATAATCCATAGACTTTTAAATTTAGTGTGTGTGTGTGTGTGTGTGTGTGTGTGTGCATGTGTGTATTATCATTCATTTACATATATTTAGGAGGCCACCGTAAGCCAGGTACTGTGTAAGGAACAGGAGAGTCAAGGATACACTAACACAAACACTGTTCACAGAGTTTACTACATAACAGAAAATTTGCTTGGAATAATGGAATCACCTCTGTACTACAAACTCGAAATACTAAGTATAATTCCATCACAGTACCTGAAACTTAGTGACTATTTATTAAATGCCCATTTATTAAACAGAGGAAATAATAAATATACATAATTGCATGCATGAAAAAAAATTGAAATAACTGTTAACATAACATATCATCTTACTTTTTTGCTTTTTCCCCTCTTATGATTATATATATATATATATATATATATATATATATATATATATATATCCATGTATAGGCATATGCATATGTAGTAGTTGTTTTTTCTAGATTTCTAGGTCCCACTATACTGGACCAACTTTTTCAGATAGAAACAGAGACAGAGAACAAGAGGAAACATCTCACAGCAGTAAAGCTTCCTCCAGTGCATTGGGGAGTCCAGGAAGAACCTAGGTCACAGACATGACAGAGCAGGCACACTATCCAAGTAAGCTAAATTGCTCCTACAGAGTAAAACTAAAAAAAGTATATCTGGCCCATGTTCAGTGGGGAAGCAATTACAGAAGCCAGACCTTCCACCTTCTGCACCCCATAATGACTCTGAGTCCATACTCCCTGAGGGATGAAGAATAGAAAGGCTATCAGGGAGGGGATGAGATATGGATTTCTGGTGGTGGAAATTGTAACCCTCGTATCCTATAGTCTTTTCAGTGTTTTCATTTTATAAATAAATAAAAATTTTTTAAAGTATATCTAATATTCCATCTGTTAAAAAATTTCAGTTTTCATCAGAGGTATGTAAGATAAGTTCTATCAAATATTAGAATATTTGACGCATGCATACATTTACTTCTGCAGATTTTATGATAAAATGGAAAAAAAAACAATAACAGTTAGGAAAATAATATATTTCTTAATGATTCAGGAATAGAGGACATACTTAAAAATCAGTTTCTATATAAGATAGAAGAAAAATATATACCAGATCTATTTTCCTTAATCAAAAATATGTAAGAAAGCATTGTCTCTTGAAATGGCCAGATAGTTAATGGAGAAATTGTTCTGAAATGAATGGATGAAAAAAATGGCTGACTTAAGAAATTAATTATAAGGAGCCCAAATCACAATGGTAAAATTGAAATAAACACTGGATGTTGGAAAATAAAAGTGATACATAAGTAATAAAATAAATAATATAGAAAAAAATTAGATTACTTACAGGTATTTAGAGAAGTGAAAAGAGAAGGAATAATGGAGACTAATTTATAGCTAAATGAAGGGTGTTAATGAGACAGAAATCAGGATATCAGAGTGTATTATGAAGGAAAAAGGAAAATATCTACAGAGAAAGACTAAGTTATAACTAAAGAAATTAATGAAAACAAAAAAATGTCAATGGATTGGAAATATTAATGACATTTCATTTGACTTAAAGTATCAACAGTAAATTTAAAATCCTACACCAATTAAAAGAATAAATATTTATCTCTAAATTAGTAAAAAAAAAAATGGCTGGACTTACTTTTTCTCCCTTCAAATGTCCAAAGACAATGAAACAATTTATACATAATAGTAACTGGAAAAGTTTGTGAAACTGAGAGATTCATATCCGTGTTGTTCATTTGCAAAGATGAGAGGAAGACATTTTGCTAAGCTTAACAACTAGAAAGATAAATCATTTATGTTCTCTTCCCGAGAAAGTACAAAAAGGAACACCTGTCAACTGGTACAGAGGAAAGAAAATCAAGTACTTAAAAGTGGAACAATTAAAATAAGTAAGAAATGGCAAAGAACCTTGAAACCAATTAACATTTCTTGATCAGATATCAATAACTGTCAAAGGGACACACATGTGATATCAAAGTCTGAAAAGTTATTGTATATAAAAAAAAACCCAGAATTTCATGGTAAGATTGCTATCATGGGGATCAGGTGGTGGCACACTGGATGGAGTGCTTAAATTACCATGCACAAGGACCTGGGTTCACGTCTCCACTTCTCACCTGCTGGGGGAACACTTCATGAGCAGTGAAGCAGGCTTGCAGGTATTTATTTATTTATTTATTTATTTATTTATTCTCTCTCTCTACCCTCCCCCCTCAATTTCTCCCTGTCTTATCAAATAAAGATAAAATTTAAAAGATGCTATAGTTATTTTAAATAAAAGAAAAAAAAACAGTTTGAGATTGGCCTCATCAGTGCTGCAGTAGTTTTTCCTTTTCTCTATCTGTCTCTGTATCTTTACCCAATGCCAGGAAGTCTCTGTAAGTTAATCCAAAGCCAGGAAGCCACAGGGATGATGAACAAGCATACAGGGCTAAAAATTGATAGATACGGAGGAGAACCTTAGTTTAGTTCCTGGTTATTAAAGTACCTAACTAGGAACTAGTTCTTGAATTTTGTAGAATAATATATGCTTAATGTGCATTGATAAACACTAGAATTTCAGCTAATAAATCAATGTAAGGATTTTAATCTTATAAACTTGTATTCAAGATAAAGTCCTCATTTAGTGACCAATTTCTGTTCCTGAAACCCCATCTATAAATGGATATGCCAATAAAGGAGTGGATATGCCACTTACCTCTATTTCAGGCATAATGTATTGTACTGATAGTGGAATTAGTAACCATCTTTGAATAGTTTAATGAAATATCTGCATAATTGATGAAATTTTAATATATTGTAAAGATGTATTCAATAGTGTATTGTGTATTTTACTAAAATAAAAACAGGGGACATTAAGAAATTCTAATACTAGGTGCAACTTGCAATGTTCCTACTCATAACCACAGAATGCGAGTTTGGACCTATAGGGATACAGAAGTTACTAAGGCTCCTGTGCTGAATATGGGCCCGAGGTCAATTTGATGGGGTTACAGTCAACACTATTTATACGTATTTGGGAGCTACTCTTTTCCCTGATGCAGCTTTCTAGACTCTTTCCAGCCATGACATCATTTCCCCAGACAATAACGTGGGTCCACTTGCACATCAGAGGTCAGACTCAGGCAAAATCTAATAAAGTCACGGTCCATTTGGAATATACCTAAAATAGATGTACTAGCTATTTCTAAAACAGAGACCTCAAATCTTCATCTGCAATATTCCAGCCTCTAGGTTCATGCTTAGTCAACAATTTGTATGGCTTTATATGCTAACTCTTTTTTTTTTTTTTTTTCAGCCACCAGGTACCAGACACTATCATGATGTCAACCAGACTTCCCTGGGCAGACAACCTCACCAATGTGTCCTGGAATCCCACTTACTCAGAGCCCTTCCCCACTAGGGAAAGAAACAGGCTGGGAGTATGGATCAACCTTTCAACGCCCATGTTCAGCAATTACAGAAGCCAGACCTTCCACCTTCTGCACCCCATAATGATCCTGGGTCCATACTCCCAAGAGGGTTAAAGAAAGGTAACTTATCAGGGGAGGGGAGGGCATTGTTCTGGAGTTGGGAATTGTACCACTCTTATCCTATGGTCTTGTCAGCATTTCCATTTTATAAATAAAAATTAAGAAAAAAAAAGAAATTCTAATACTGTATAGTATACACGGACTCATCAGAGATCATGTAACTATAGACAAACAGATCACTAAATGAGGCCTAGTTGGATATGATAATCATAAGGTGCCACAAATTTTCCCAGTTGCACTTGAAAAATAAATATGTAGATATCTCCAATAATATTTAAGTAAAATTTGAGATAGTTTAAAAATTGAAATAATGGTAAATGAAAAAGTCTTGCAAAAAAGTAGTAAGATGAACAACATTCAAGGCAGAATGCAATAACTTGGGAAAAGAAAAAAATATTTTAAACTGATAAAGGAATACAATATAATGATGCATAACTTACATGGTAAACAATTCAATCATTAAACACCAAAATATGTACAGCAAAAATAATTTACCACCTATGGTGAATGAAAATTACCACATACACAAATACAAGAATAAAATTATTGAATAATACAAATGTGAATACACAAACTAACATGTAAATATGTCTCTAGATACTTCACAAAAATCAAATTTTTTTTCTTGTACATGTATGGGCATTACAGTTTTTACCATTCATTAAATGTTCTTGATCATGATTTAAATAATACACACATAGGGGCTGGGTGGAGGGGCAGCTGATTGAACGCATATGTTACAATGTGCGAGGACCCAGGTTTGAGCCCTGGTCCCCACCTGCAGGGAGAAAGCTTTGTGAGTGGTGAAGCACAGCTGCAGGTACCTCTGTCTGTTTTCCTCTCTATCACTCCCTTCTCTCTCAGTTTCTAGCTGTCTCTATCCAATAAACAAAGATAATTAAAAAGTAATTTAAAAAAGAATACACACACACACACACACACACACACACACCAGAGGGCACCATGAAGAGGAAGGGAGAAAAAAAGCTTAGAGAGAAAAGGAAACATTGCAGCTTTGTTCCACTGCTCACAAAGCTTTACACCTGTAGGTGCTCCCAATGTAGTCACCTGGGATTTGAACCCAAATCTCTGCACATGGTTAATTGTGCAGTCTTCCTGAGGAGCAAACTGTCAATCCCTTAAAGAAAATAATTAATATTAAATTAATACAAAACAATTTAGGGCCAAGAAACTGATTTACTGAAAGGCCTTTCAGACATGAGATACCAGACTTATTCCTGTTACCAGATGAAGACAAATACAAGGACAGGCATTGTTCCATGGGTAGTAGACCATGGTTTTAGACTCTGATAAAATTGTACAGTTGGAATAATGGTCTGATTGCTTCAGTGGCAGAATATAGGCATGAGGTCCTGCATTCACTCCTCAGCACAATATTAAATAAATAAATAAATCATTGACAAAAATGGAAACAGAATCAAAGAATTTTAAACAGTCAACGACATACAATTTATGCTGAAAATAATGAAACTACCTGTAATTATATAAAAATATTCAGAGCATAGAGTTAGCAATAATAAAGATATGATATAATAACAAAATAATAAAATAAAATAAATATATACAAACACACATAACTATAATAAATGAATTAACCAAATTAGACATCTTAACATAAATTACCATATCCATTAAAACTTGAGGATGAATAAAGTAGGTAAGTAGAAATTAATAAAGACAAAAATGTATTTAAACTATCTAAGTAGGCCACTAAAAATGAGAAGAACCTAGAATGTTATTTAGAATGAACACAATTTTAGATTTTAAAATGAAAATAAAATATGCAAATTACTAGAGGAATTTTCAAAGTACAATAACATAAACTGAAGTTTTAATATTTTATTAAATTCAGCTAGTAAATTTGATAAAATAATATTTAATACTGTAAAGGAATGACTAATCTACCTTTTAAATACAAACTGGATATACAATACTTGGATGGAGATTTTTTTTTTTTACTAGGAATCACGTACCTTACAGAGTGTGCGATTAACATGTACAAGTACTTAAGTTTAAATCCCTAGCAAAAGAAGCTTCAGAAGTGGTAAAGTGTAAAGTTATTCAAGTGTTTCTCCTCTCTCTCTCTCTCTCTGTTTCACTCTTTATCAAAAAATAGAGCTAGGAGTATGGAGTTGTGCAGGCACAAAGTCTAAGTGATAACCCCAATGGCAAATATATATATTATTTTTATTCATTAATTACATGCTAATTTATGCTATTGGAGATACTAAAATTCTGAATTATTTGTTTTCATAGTACCTCCATATGTTAGGACATTAAGAAGCAGTTAAAAATTGCATTTGAAGATTATTTAAAGACATGGTAAATCCACCCTATAATGTCTGGAGTAAACAAGAAGGAAATAAAAGCAAATATATAGTGTGAATCCCATTTAGTAAAAAGCAACACAATGAAATGTTAACTACAATTATTTCTGAATAGTTATTCTATAAGATATTTAAATATCTTATATATGCTTTTCTATATTTTCCAAATCTATGATGATGAGCATATATTATTCCACAATCAAAATGAGTTATTTATTTATTTTTAAATCTTGGGTCAAGATGGTACTTTGAGTTTATATATTCCATACTTTTTCTTCAAAATAAACTTCAAAATAATTTCGGCTAAAATTTTAAAAAATTCACCAAGTAAAAATAAATAATAAATAAATAAAGGCTTTATGTGTACCCACTAAGTACCAGAAAAAGTACTGAAACAGATGTCAACTCCTTGAACTATGGCATTGGTGAACTTTAAGTCCATAAACAGACAAAGGCAATTAGAAGTTTGTCAAGGACAGAACTTGAACAAGGATCAACAGGCACTTGTAGTACAGAAGTAGGAGATCATAAGGTCTCCAGTGTGTGTGTGTGTGTGTGTGTGTGTGTGTGTGTGTGTGTTTCCTGAAATATAACTTCTACTCCAGATCAGTCATGAAACTAAAATTGAAAGCCAACAAGAAAAAATAGGATCAAGACTATATTCAACAAACAAGCAACAAAGTGGAGGATAATTGTCTCTGGGAAAAATATGTACTTAGTACATTAAAGATATAGAGCAAGGAGTAATACTATCTTAAATAAGAAAGTATTGAAAAATTAAGAAGATATAAATTGAGTAATGATTATTCATAAGGTGCAAGCAATATAATTTGAATTTCAAAATGTGAAGATGAACTGAACTTGAGAGTTACCTCAGCTAAGATGGGTGAGTTGCACAATAGTATAAAGGAGTTCATTATGATTGCAGACATAATGACTGAGACAAAAAAAAAAAACTAAGAAAAATTAAGAAGTATGGATTCTCTAACATACTGCCAACCAGATTTGCAGAATCAAAATACTGAGAAGTAATTCTAATAGATTTTATTTCCAAAGCTGAAGAAAGAAATCATGTTAAGTGAAATAAGTTAGAAACAAAAGGATGAATATGGAATGATCTCATTCACAGGCAGAAGTTGAAAACAAGATCAAAAGAGAAAACACCAAGTAGATCTTGAACTAGAGTTGGTGTATTGCACCAAAGTAAAAGAATCTGAGGTGGGTGGTTGGGGGGGTAAAGTTCAAATCCTAGAAAAGGATGGCAGAGGGCCTAGTGGGTTGTATTGTTGTATGGCAAAATGAGAATTTTATGCCTGTACAAACTACTGTATTTACTGTTGACTATAAAATAATAATCTCCCAATAAAGAAATAAAAAAGAAATAAACAAACTGCATTGTCTGGATATTATGGAAAACTGTGAAGCAGAAAAAATGATCTATTTATTTATATACATATATATACATGCATATATATGTATATATACATACATAGATATCAACATGAATTGTTCTCAAAAACAGACTGGTAGGTAAAAAAAAGTTACCAAAATATGTAGTATGATACTACAGATATAACTTTTATAAAGTACAAAAATAATGCCACATACTATATCTGGGTATATAAATACCAATATAATAAAAGAAGATAATAAACTAAAGAAAAGATCAGGATATTACCTAAAATATTGTTGGGAACATGTGTGAGCCTGATAGAGCTTAGGGAGAACCACCCCCATCTTTGGATGGAGGTCTGAGAAGATAACCTCTTGGTAAGTCTCTCTCAACCGAGGTGAGCATAAGGGGGGAAACTCAGACTTGGTTCTTTCCTTCTTGACTCTCAGGCCCACAGATACCCCAGTACTTCCCTCCATTAACTGCAGGCCACATGGCCACAGATTCACTCATTCAAAGTCACCTTCTGATCACAGAAGAACACACCTTATCACACACTTCATCACACACCTCAGACCCCAGACAAGAGAAATGCCAAACTATATGGCCTTTTGATATTCATCTTCTCTCTGTCTCACCCTACGGGTTTAACCCCTATGCTTCTCTCAAATACCTTTGGATAATTAAGTTGCTTGTGTTATGGAAAATAACTGTCTTGTATCTCATCAATTCCTGTCATACCAACCCCCTACCTTAGGGGCATGTTGACTGTTAAGAAACCTGTAATTTCTGTCATATTTCAACAATAATTAACTTCATTGCTTTTCTATTTAACTCGTGTCTACGTTGCTAATAAACGGACTCTAGGATTCTGGGACTCTAAGGACTCAGATTCTAGATTCACGCTAAGAGTCCCCTGGTGTCTTTTACTTCGTGTCACCCCTGTCGTGAGCGAGAAAGAACCAGCCCGTTACCTTTCCCCTGGAGGACACCCTGCCGGAGAAGGAGAGAGACACCCCGAAAAAATATGATCGTGTATTTCAAGAGAGTAAAAAACTACATCTTGACATATATTTTTTCTTAATAACAACAATGATCTTAAGCAAATATGATATATTGTTAACATACTCCATACTTAGTAGTGGGGACATGAATAACACTTGTTAAATTTTTCTCTGTACTTTCTAATTTGAAATTCTTATAGACAAGGCAAACAAACAAAATCTTTTATTGGTTTCCTTAGTTTCACATTGTCCCCAGTATACCCTTGGGAATGCAGCAAGTCTTCAATTTGATCCTTGATAGAACTGGAATAAGATATTATTCAAGGAGGAACCGTGAGTCAAACTTCTCCTTCTGTGCAGTATCATCAACCTAGCTTGTTGAACTTATATTATGGAGAACAAATCCTATCTATATTTTCAAGGTTCTTCCAATAGACAGTTGGAATGCTATAAGCTATAGTTAGAATTAACTTTGGAAAATGAAACATCTACTGCTGTACAGGAACTGGATAACAGACAAATAAACATCCATGATGACCAGTGTCTGTAGGGTCAGAAACAAACAGACCTCAGTGGAATGTCAAAGTCATGAAGGTTTTAAGTGCTTCTACTAAACTTAGAAACAGAACCTGTTTTTGTCAAGATTCTCTAGAAATGAAAGACTGCTGGCTAGATATCAGCAGAGTGCTTTTTTTGACAAGCAGGCCATACAATTAGAAAGATTATTGCTGGATTTTATGGGAAAAATGTAAACACAGAAATTTATAATACATTCTTTCCATTCTTCATAACTTATAAAAACAAAGGCAAAGTTATCCAATTTAAAGTACCAAATGAAGGAGAAAAGAAGGCAATCCTGTAATTGTCAGTTGAAAAACAGACACAGAAAAGATGAGAGCGGGAGTCGGGCTGTAGCGCAGCAGGTTAAGCGCAGGTGGCGCAAAGCACAAGGACCGGCATAAGGATCCCGGTTCGAGCCCCGGCTCCCCACCTGCAGGGGAGTCGCTTCACAGGCGGTGAAGCAGGTCTGCAGGTGTCTATCTTTCTCTCCCCCTCTCTGTCTTCCCCTCCTCTCTCCATTTCTCTCTGTCCTATCCAACAACGACAACAACAATAATAACTACAACAATAAAAAAACAACAAGGGCAACAAAGGGAATAAATAAATAAAATAAATATTTAAAAAATTTAAAAAAAAAAAAAAAGAAAAGATGAGAGCAAAAAATAACAAGAGTCCAATGTTGGTGAACCAGGGCCAACTTAAAAAGGACTCCTGTAGATAATGTAAGTTAGATACAATATTCCTGATAGCCACAAAACAAAATATAGCACAAAGGCAAATAGGAAACATATATACAGTAGGCAAGACCACTGTAGAAAACCATCCAATAAAATAAAAAACAGAAACAGGAACAAAAATATAAAACAACTTTGAAACAAAAAACAGAATGAAAATTAGTGAGATACAATCTAGAGAAGTGATTGAAAAGATTAATGAGACAGCTGATTCTTTGAAAGAATAAATAAAGTAGATAAAATGCTGGGTAGACTAAAAAAAAGTAGAGAAAGCTTTGATAAAAACAATCAGGAGGGGGTCGGGCGGTGGCGCAGTGGGTTAAGCGCATGTGGTGCAAAGCGCAGGGACCGGTGTAAGGATCCCGGTTCGAGCCCCCGGCTCCCCACCTGCAGGGGCGTCGCTTCACGGGTGGTGAAGCAGGTCTGCAGGTGTCTATCTTTCTCTCCCCTTCTCTGTCTTCCCCTCCTCTCTCCATTTCTCTCTGTCCTATCCAACAACGAATTGCGTCAACAAGGGCAATAATAATAATAACCACAACGAATCTACAACAAGGGCAACAAAAGGGGGGAAAAATGGCCTCCAGGAGCGGTGGATTCAAGGTGCAGGCACCGAGCCCAGCAATAACCCTGGAGGAGGAAAAGAAAAAAAAAAGAAAAAAAAAAAACAATCAGGAAAAGAGAGACCAAATTATAACTGAAGATGGGGAAATACAAAGAATTATTTGTGAATATTATGAACGTCTCTATGAAAATAAATTGGACGGACTAGACCATTTACGACAAACCCACAACTAACATCATTCTTAATGGGGAAAAGCTGAAAGCTTTCCCCCAAAATTGGGAAACAGAAAAGGATGTCCACTATCCCCACAATTATTCAACATAGTTTTTGATGGCCTCACCACTGCAATCAGGCTACAAAGTTAACATACAAAAATCAATGGCATTTCTTTATGCAAACACTTAGTCAGAAGATGAAGAAGTCAAGAAATCAATTACTTTTACTATAGGAACAAAAACAATAAAATATCTAGAAATAAATCTAGCCAAAGAAGTGGAAGACTAATATACCGAAAATGATGAGTCAATATTCAAGGAAATAGAAAAAGACACAAAGAAGTGGAAAGATATCCCATGTTCATGGGTTGGAAGAATTAGTATCATTAAAATGAATATACTACCCAGAGCCATATACAAATTTAATTTAATCCCCATAAAGAATCCAGCCACATTTTTAAGGAGAATAGAACAAAAGCTACAAATATTTATTTGGAACCAGAAAAGACCTAGAATTGCCAAAACAATCTTGAGAGGAAAGAACAGAACTGGAAGCACCACACTCCCATATCTCAAATTGTAATAATTGTAATCAAAACTGCTTGGTACTGAAACATGAATAAACACACTGACCAGTGGAATAGAACTGAGAGCCCAGAAGTAAGCTCCCATACCTATGGACATCTAATCTTTGACAAAGGTGCCCAGACTGTTAAATGGGGAAAGGAGAGTCTCTTCAACAAATGGTGTGGGGAGAATTGGGTTGAAACATGCAGAAGAATGAAACTGAACTATTATATTTCACCAAACACAAAAGTAAATTCAAAGTGGGTCAAAAGCTTGGATGTTAGATAAGAAAATATCAGATACTTACAGGAAAATATTGGCAGAACTCTTTTCTGTCTAAATTCTAAAGGCATCTTCAATGATACAAATCCAATTATGAAGAAGACTAAAACAAAAATGAACCAACGGGACTACATCAAATTAAAAAGCTTCTGCAAGCAAAAGAAACCACTACCCAAACCAAGAGACCCCTCACAGATTGGGAGAAGATATTTACATGACATACATCAGACAACAGGCTAATAACCAAAATATATAAAAAGCTTGTGAAATGCAGCAACAATAAAGCAAATGACCCCAACCAAAAATGGGGAAAGGACATGAACAGAATATTCACCACAAAAGAGATCCGAAAGGCTGAGAAACATGAAAAAGTGCTCCAAGTCATTTATTGTCAAAAAATGCAAATCTTTAAGTGCAGACATTAGGGGTATAAGAGACATTACCAGCGATTTAATTTATTCTTTCAAAGGTTAAGAACCTAAGCCTCTGAGGGGAAGAAAAGGTTGTGAGAAAATTATGTAAAATAGTTGGCAGATTTCAGTACTGGACTGTAGGTTCAGGCATTTCTTCTTTACTTTCTTCCTCTCTACTAAATATATTTACTTGTCCTGCAGAAGACTGAAATATACCTCCTAATAACAAGTTACTATACATGTAAAATCATAAATGCTTCCAGGACAATAGGCTCATTCTAATATTTAAAAATTACACAGATATGAGGAATTTCATCAGAACAATTGAATTAATAAAAAATATTTGTCTAAGTCTGTGTTTTTCAAAAACTACTCTCTCCACTGAAATTTGATGCTCATTTCTGGATGCTCAAGGCAGAAACTGATTAAGTGAAAGATGATAAGGTAGCTTCCATGACTACAGAAATACTGCTTCAGTCAACATGATGCCATTTCTAGAATCCCCACTTTTTTATTAGAATTTATTATTATTATTATTATTTTTAATGAGAAAATTGCTCAGCCCTGGCTTACGGTGGTGCAGGGGGTTAGAACCTGGGACTTTGGAGCCTCAGGCATGAGAATCTCTTTGCATAAACATTATGCTATCTACCTCCACACAAAACTTAATTTTTTAAAGCAGCTTAATATTTACAGTAAAATTGAGGGGAAGCTATGTATATATAACTTCTATTATTGGCATTTCTTATCAGAAAATCTATTCCAAATAATGAACCTACATGGGCATATCTTCATCAACCCAAATCCATAGTGTGCATTATGGTATACTCTTAGTGCTATACATTTCATGTGTTTAGACAAATATATAATGGCATATGTCCATTACTAAGGCATCACATATACAGTTTTCACTGACCTAGAAATCCTTTGTGTTGTTAATTCATCCATTTCTCTACTTGAAAACCCACCACAGTCACAAATCTTCCTATCTCTATGAATTTGTTTTTCCATATGTGTGTGTTAAAATTCTCAAATTAACTCTTTTTCACGTAATATGCATCAATGTTTTCTCCATGTTGTTTCATGATTTTGAGATTTCATTCCCTTTCAGTGTTGAGTAACTCTGAATGTCATCTTGCATAACAGTAAGTTTTGGCAATTATCAGTGAAACTGTATACTGAAGTTTCCGCATAGATTTAAGTTTTTTTAGCTCAGTTGGGTAAGTACTTTGAAGCACAGTTTAGAAGAGTTTTGACCATTGCGATTTATAATCCAGATGAAACTAACACATATATAAACATTATGATCACAAAGTAAAATCCAAAAGCCTATTTTATATATAAGACAAGAACCAGCATGGCATATACATATGCAAAGGAGTGTTCAGAAGATTGGGGAGAACAGTAGAAGTTGTAGCATAGCATGTTAATATCCGAATGTCTGGATCTGAAAAAATAGCTGTTCCCCCAACTCCCAATCAATTTATTTCTGATAGAGGGAGACTTTCTTTTAGATGAAGAACCCAGCATAGTTTCTATTGGAAGATAGGAAAATATACAAAGGATGGGAATCTGAATTTGTTTTCACCTGAGTGGGTTTGTTGTTACTGATTTTACTTTTGAATGTAGCTTTCTTTTTTTTTGTTGTTGTTGTTATTTATAAAAAGGAAACAATGACTAAACCACAGGATAAGAGGGGTACAACTCCACACAATTCTCACCACCAGAACTCCATATGCCATCCCCTCTCCTGATAGCTTTCCTATCCTTTAAGCCTCTGGAAGTATGGACCCAAGGTCATTGTGGGATTCAGAAGGTGGAAGGTCTGGCTTTTATAATTGCTTCCCCACTGACATGGGTGTTGACAGGTCGATCCATACTCCCAGCTTGTCTCTATCTTTCTCTAGTGAGGTGGGGCTCTAAGGAAGCAGAGCTCCAGGACACACTGGTGGTGTTTTCTGACCAGGGAAGTCTGGTCAGCATCATGCTAGCATCTAGAACCAGGTGGTTGAAAAGAGAGTTAACATACAAAGCCAAACAAATTGTTGACTAATCATGAACCTAAAGGCTGAAATAGTGCAGATGAAGAGTTGGGGGGGGGGGCTTCATTTTGTAGATAGCTAGTAGGCATATGTTAGTTATATTCCAAAGGGCCTGTGGTTATACTCATTTTTTTTTTTCTTTACTTTTCTTTTTTCCCCTGAGCCTGAAATCTGATATGCAGGTAGATCCAAGTTATTGTTTGGGAAGATGATGTCATGGCTGGAAGAAGGACTGGGAAGCTGGATCAGGGAAGAGAGTAGCTCCCTAATTTGGGAAAGTGATATAAATATTGTTGACTGTAAACCCCATTGATTTGATGTGATCCAGGGCCCATATTCAGCTTAGGAGCCTATGTGACCTCTGTATCGTTGTAGATCAGAGCTCACGTTCTGTGGTCATGAGTAGGAACATTCCAAGCTGCCCCAATATTGACTCATCTTCCTCAGACGTAACAGAGTATGTTGTCCAGCCTCCCTTTGGATGAAGGAACATTCTCTACCATTGTTGATCCAAGTTGAGGGCAAGGTCCTATGGAGGCCCACAAAGGGGTCTGTTTTGTTGTTCCTGATATAGATGATTGTTAACAATGAAGAGAGGGATTGATTCAAGGCCTAGGCCTGTCATGTCTGTTTGGGAATCTCAGGACTCCCCAACTAGGGCCCCAGCTGATGGGGTGGCCTGATAGTAACGAAAGAGTCATCATTAAAGTATGCCAGTCTCTTGCCCTTATTCAACTTTTGCAGTCCTTGCTTTGACAAGGTTAGCTTTGGATTGAGTGAGAGAACTGTAATAGGAAGTAGGTGAGGAGGGTATCTAAGTCTAAGTAGACAAGATTTCATTATGAACTTGATACTGACTCACTACAGACTATTGTGTACTTTTGCTTTCAGATATATATTTTGCCCTAATTTATGTATACATTTGAACATATGCTCTGTCTCACAGGACTTGGTATATATTTAGGTTTTGGGACTTTTTTAGGAAGTGCACCACCGGAATGGAATTAGAGAATACTATGAAAGGAAAAGTCTCATCTAAGTAATGAGGGTGAAGGGTTGACATTCTACACCTGACGTCTTTGGACACAGTCTGAAGTGAAGCATGCTGAGGTAGTACTAGTCACATTGATTAGGTTGGGATCAGCAGATGCAATATCATTTGGTATGAATTCAGAGAAGCATGGAGGAAAGTGAGCCCCACCCTAGAGGTTCCAGGACTGGGGGAAATATAGGCTCTATACAGAAAGCGGGAGATTCCTGCTGTCTTAGGTTTCTATATTCATTATTTGACTAATATACTCAATACTCTGATAAATTAGATGTCAATATCCCCATTTTGCAGATGACACAACTGTGACACTCAGAGACTCAGTAATTTTCCTTACCTTACTTGCCATTAAACAAGCAAACAAACAAAAAAATCCCAAGTCAGGGAGATAAAAGTATTCTCAGAAAGAAAGAATCAGTCCACAGCACAAATTCTGCATTACTGGGTTATATTTCCTCCTCAGTAAATAATGAAGAAGCTGCTGATAGAAGGAAACACTTGTCTAGTACTTACTAGTAAGAAGAATATGAGAAGAAAATATTCTTATGTGAGTTTATTATGAGCCCCGTCAATTATAAGCAGCAGAGTTTGACACCACTGTAAATAATACACTTCTGTCAGAGTCAGCTGATGGAGATTTTCTGTTCAATATATTACCATAGACACATGATGAAGGGGAGACGTTGGATGGCATATGCAGTACACAGGAATAAATATGTGAATAATCTCACTGGCTTTGAGACTTCTATACTACCTATGACAGATATGAACTACAGTGCATTCTCACTCTAAGACTAGGGGACTAATGATGATAAGTTGAACAGTAGAATATCCATCCTTACAGCACACAGCTGCATCTGATGGTTATGCTTGAAGGGACACCATTTGACCTGGCCTATTTCCAGTCCTATAATAATGAGAAGTATTTAACTGGGTCAAATGGAATATTAGAGCTAAAAGGGATATGAAATCATCCACTACTACTCTCTTATTGTGTAAATGAAGAGAATAAGACTAAGTGAAGTTAATTGCCTAGTCCACGATTAGTTATAAAGACAGTTCTACTGAACTCAGCTAATCTAAGAGAAAGCTGATTTCTTTGTCTTAGATGGAACAGTAGGGAAATGGATACTATTTGGGGATACGATATAATACACTCAATTTGTTACTGAATCTGAAATATGACTATAAAACATGATTTATTCAATGATTTAAAGAGATACATATTGTTACTTAGTCAATTTGTCCATAAAAGATATGATTCATCCTATCTAGTATTAACTAACATCATTCAAACTTTACATGGTCAATAAACTCTATCCAACTTAAATAAAGGAGCCAGTCAGACCAGGTGGCTCTCTGCCATCTACAGCAGGCACTGACATTGCCTATCACAACTTCAGCATCACCAGCTCATAAAGTATACTGGATTCTTTAATGGGTCCTATATTTTAATTTAACTATCTTTATGGAGAATCAACCACTTGAGACTGAGGGACCCCTGATATTGTGATGAACAATATTATTTTGCTCCAGGCCATGGGAGGCAGAAGTTCTGGTGAATAGTAGCCAAAGGCTTCTTTTTACATCTAAAAATTTGAGGAATTCTTCCCTTAAAAAATCTGCTTTTTGGTGAAAGTCAGTTCAGAAGACAGGATGTTAGTTACTCTTCTACCTATAAATTTTCCTTCAGAAACACAGTGCTTGGTGAGAGTCCAAAAGATGCGCTTTCATCAATACACAAACATTGGTAATTCACAGGTATAAGCCATGGTGTACTGAGAGTCTAAAGTGAACATGTAGGATCAGTGCGCTCTTCTGATCCCTAGTCTCCAGGTGAGAAGGATCTAGTTCCAAGTTTGCTCAGAAGTGTTAATTTGATTGTTTGTACCTATTGGAATGAGATTAGACAGATCACTAACTTCCTTCTACACTTTAGAGACAATATTTTTCTATTCCATTGACTTAGGCTCTATCTTCCAGCTGGGGCCTCTCTATGCTAAGAATAGAGCATTGAACAGCAATAAAATAAAATTATTAACAATGTACTACAAATGTAGTCAATCACAGCCTAGATAAAATAATGTAATTGACCTTACTTAATTAAAATTGCTAGGAACCATGGAAAATAAGCAATTATTAAACATGTACATGTCACATATATCTCACTTTGAGCATTCCTACCTCATAACATCTTCCACAAAGTTACAAATATCTTTATAGGCTTGGTAGTAATTCCTTTTAGAGCCCAGAATCTACCTATGTATTTTTTATTACAAAGAGATATTATCAGATTGAGAAAAAATATATATGTTTGCTTTCATCATGCTGAAGTTTAACTTAGGCACAAAACTAGTTAGCAGCTGAAAATTAATTTAGCTCATGCTTATTTTTCAAAAGTCAAATATTGAATTCAAAGTAGTCATATGAGCTTATTCATTTTAATTTTTCTATCACAGCTCAGTTAGAATCAATTTTGACAATATGTACATATGACAGGTACACATGTGTTGTCCAAATATATATCTACAAATTGCCAGAAAATTGATGAACCTTATAAAAAAATATCATTCATGTCTGAATGATCCCAAAACCATCTCAATACACATTAACACATACATTTGGGCTCAAATTTACGAAACAGTATGAGAAATAGCTTTCTTAACTCCACAGTAATAAAGAATCAAGAAACAGATATTTTTTCAATTTCTTCCCATTGCATTTCATGTCCACATTTAGATGTATCTGGAAAGATCTCTAAATTGACACCACTGTGAGAAGCCCCTGGGATTCACAAATATCATTTTCATGACACTCGGAAAACTGGGGGGAAAGAGGAAAATGTGAGCGGCGATAAATTAGAGCTAATCTCTTTCTGCCACAACCTGAAATGATACTTGGCCAGGTAATATCCCCATCCTCCATGCTGTAATAAGAGCTTGTCTATCTCTCCCAGATGCCCAACATGAATATTGGTATCTCCCCCAAATGCTTGTACCAGAAATTTCTTAATAGGAAAGAAAAAAAGAAAAATTATTCTGTCATGCTACAAGCAATACACATTTAAAGAAAAAGCAAAGCCTAGTGTTTTAGGTCTGCAACAAATAAAACAAATAATAGAACTTTTGGCCCATAAAGCTCAATCAACCATCAAACACACAAAAAGTCTCTGACCAGGGTCCTATAAAGCCTCTGGAGCCCCATTTGATGCGAAGCTTCTTTGAAAACCCCACACTGGCCCTAGCCCACCATGTATCCTTTTCTGTTCTAGAAGGAAATTCCCCAATTTAAGGAGTAGCCAAGTGGTGCCCAGGTTAGCTATACCATAATACTGCATTTTGACAATGTGTTTGGAAACACATGATCTCAGGAATGTCACAGTCTTGCATTAAGAGAAGGTGGACATAACATTAGAAAGTTAGTTGCTTCTAACTAGTTGGATACCTTGGATCTTCAGTTTTCTCATCTGAAAATTAATGATAGAATCTACCTTGGGATTGTTGGGGTAATCAAGTAAAGCAAACTAATCAGAAGATTAGTGATTCACACACACACACACACACACACACACACACACACACACACACACACACACACACACACCAATCAAATAAGCATCCCAAAACAGATTCAAAGAATGCACCCATGCTGATAGTCCTGTGGTTCCTTTTTGAAAGGTTTATGTTGCCTGTTTTGCACATGTTCTTATCTTTTCTACCATGTTTTACAGCTACCTGTCAGCATGTCTGTTTGCCTTACCAGGTATACACCAATTGTATTCATGAATGATGATTTTTCAGACATCTAAACTAAAGGAAACATGTTCAGAAACTGGAGTCCAATGGGGCCTCAGTAATTTTCTGGAAGTGAACTAACTGGAAAGAGGGGAAAAATAAAATAACTATGGTTTTAGGAGAAACTTTTATCTTGGCTGTGACAATAAATATCTCTGCAACCTTAGAAAATCACTTAATTTCTTTGTATATCTGTTTCCTCATCTGTAAAGATAATCTCCAATTTCCTTTGTTGCTTTAAAATTCTATAACTTGAAGAAAAGCAGCTGCAAGAGAATCCTTTGTTATCTGGTCTGCTAAATTGTTAAAGCAACTGAATGAAGCCAGCTGAGTCTGCACCAGTCTCCCTCAGTCCAGCTTTTAAAACTCAAATTCCTTATAGTTCTTTCAGCTGTTACTTCCCATCTGTTTTATCTGTTTAGCTAGCTAGGTAGCTAGTTAGCTATATTGTGAACGTTCAAGGTAAAGAATCCACTGCTGAGATTAAAACACATTTGGGTCTGAGTCATTACTAATCTACAGGGTTTGACCCAAAACTGTGTGTGTGGAGAGAGAGAGAGAGAGAGAGAGAGAGAGAGAGAGAGAGGGAGGGAGAGATATGACCCAAAAGCTGGAGAGAGAGAGAGAGAGGGAGAAAAGAAGAAGAAGGAGGAGGAAGAGGAGGAGGAGGAGGAAGGAAGGAAGGAAGGAGGAGGTAGGAGAAGGAGGAGGAAGAGGAGGTAGGAGGAGGAAGAGGAGGTAGGAGAAGGAGAAGGAGAGGGAGGAGGAGGAGGAGGAGAAGGGGAAGGGGAAGGGGAAGGGGAAGGGGAAGGGGAAGGGGAAGGGGAAGGGGAAGGGGAAGGGGAAGGGGAAAGGAAAATGTACTGAGAAACCAGCAACCATTAGTCAGATAAGTGAAAGATACCAGAACCTGAGCAATGTGAAGAGAGAATGGAAGTGAACCCACATGGACTTTAGTTCTGATTATAGTCACCCCTAAGAGTTACTTATTTTTATGAAACACACACGCACACGCACACGCACACACACACAGTCCCCTAAGGTAGCACTGTCCATCTGGCAAGTTGAAGGCTTGGACAGATTTATGAGTTTTCTAAACTCAGTCAGAATGGAGTCTACTCTGATCTACAGAAAGTCACTCAACTGTATTGAATATTTGTCAGCATTCCATGGTGAAAGACAAAGTGAGTGAATATCCATGACAGATACAGAAATGTTCCTGTTCATTCCTGGAAACTCTGAGTGTCCATCTGACAACAAAGAGCACAGCAGGTGTATCTCCCCTCCCTGAAAACAGAGGCTTTCTGCAGGTCCCTGATGTGCCTGCTTAAGAGCCAGCATCTTGTCACTGGCACTCAGCCATTCCTTCAGCAAGAGGCAAATGTGGAAGCACTCTGTGTGCCCCAGCTCAGTGCACAATGGTCTGGTTTCAAACATGTAGAGAAGTTGAAGGCACAGGGTTGCATCATCCCTGCAGTCATCGTTTCCTGCATTCTGCTGACATCTCAGGTGACCTGAGACTGCAGAGGGAACACCAACCTGGTTTCACCTTCCTCACTTTCACATTCACATCCCAACAGCAAATGCACCTTACAACCACAAACTTAATTTTCATGTCAAGAATTAATTCATGTTCTTATTACATGTGCTTGAGCACTGATAAATAAATTCAGGAGTTCCCTTGGCCTCATAAAGAAAAGTGTTAGGGGAGCCAGGCAGTGGCACACTGGGTTAAGTACACATAATATGAAGTGTGAAGACCTGTACAAGAATCCCGGTTCGAGCCCCCGGCTTTCTACCTGTGGGAGAGGAGGTCATTTCACAAGCTGTGAAGCAAGTCTGCAGGTGTCTTTCTCCCTTTCTATCTTCCCTTCCTCTCTCTCAATTTCTCTCTGTACTGTCAGAGAGAGAAAATGAAAGAAAGGAAGAAAGAAGAGTGTTAGAAGCAGTATGAGGGTAAGGGAGGATGCCATACTTAGGATGGGTTTTTCTTACTATGTCCAAGAACCAGCTGTAGTTTTGCTAATGCCTTTCTAGAGACCTTTCCCAAGAAGTCACCTAACCTTCCACAGAGCACCTGTTTTTTCATTTGCAAAAAGTGAGTCTTGAGCCCAATTTCGTTTGTAATTTCCTTCACAATTGAATATTTGATTATAGCATTTCTTCCTTGAGAAGAGGGAGTGAATGTGTAGCACAAATGTGCCTTAACTTACTCTAAAATTATAGACTACTAGACAATAGTTCAGTTCATGGGGAAACAGATAAAGGTGTGACCATTCCAGGCTGCTTTCCTTAGGGAGTCTAAGAACAAAAAGGTCTAAGTCTGTTTTATTTATCTTTATAAACCTGATGTCTAACACAGTGTCTATCTATTAGCAGATAATAAAGATGTAATGGGTTCACTCTTTTTTAAAAACAAGTTTGAAAATATTTTATTTATTTCATTTTTGAGAGAGATGCAGAGAGAGAAAGACACAGAGAGAAACACCAGAGCACTGCTCAGCTTTGGCTTATTGTGGTGCAGAGGACTGAACCGGGGACTTCTGAGCCTCAGGCATGAGAGTCTCTTTGCATAACCATTATGCTATCTACCCCCACCCTGGTTCACTCTTTTGAAACACAATCCAGCCCACTGGCTGGCAGCATATCATGAGAACTTTGTGGACCAAGGACACTCTCCTCTTTTTGGCTACAGAGACTAGAACCAGGTGAAGAAAAGTGGGGAGCCAGGCTCAGGATGTTAGAGATGGACATCCCTGGTGAAGTCTCACATGCTCTGAGTATCAACTGTGTGCTCTGTATCCTTGCTACTTAGTCAACAACAACAAAAAAATTGTCAGATCAATTTACAAATTACAAATGTATCTGCTTTGAAAAACTCAAACAAGCAGACACTTTATTTGTGAATAAAATGGGAGCTTCTTTATGTGTGTGCCTGCATACCCATGTGTATATTTATGTGTTACACATGTCATGCGGATATATCTGTATCTCCATATTATCTAGGAAGTATTATACAACACCTACACTGGTTTCTTTCTTGTCTTTATTCTACTATGTAGTGAGGTGCTTCAGGATAGAGCTCTCATCTTAGTCATGTTTATATCCTGAACTCAGGATTTTAGCTAATGGCAAATATTCAGTATAATTTATAAGAGATGAATTGACCTACTGCTGGTTGAATTAATAAAATGGTGGCAATATGTGAAATATTCTGTGCCACTTAAATTCCCATTTGTCCCTTAAATAAAATGGAAAACAAGCAATAAGACTTTTTCCTAGATTTTGGGTGGGAGAGAAATGCAGAAAAGTGAAGGCCAGCAAGTATCTTGCCCAGTAGAGTACACACATTACCATGTTGATGGACCAGGATTCAAACCCTGTGCCATAACATGAACACCTATTATGGGAAAACTTCATGTATGGTGAAACAGTGTTGTGGTGTCTCTCCACTCTCTATGCCTTTCATTCACTGTAATAAAGATAAATATAAAGAAAAATAAATAAATAGAAAGAAGATATGGCCACTAGTACATGTGAGTATAGACATTAGGCCCTAGCAATAACCCTGGTCACAAAAAAAAAAAAAAAAGAGTAAACAGAAAGAAAAGAATTGAGTAAAGAGAAGTGGGGAGAGGGGCATTAAAAACTACAAGAGAATCAAAGAATTTTCCATTTGAAATAGAAAGGGAACTTTCTATTCAGAGTTCACTACTAGGAGGACATAAATGTTTTGGAGAAGAAAAATACCAACACTCTTAAATTAAAAAAAAAAAAAAAGAGATCTCAGAAATCAGCTGTTACCAATAACAGGAATTATGCAAGTAAGCAAATTTTTTTTATTATGTTACTGATCCTTAAGAGTTGAATATATATATGACTTTCCAGCAAAGGTGAGATTGAGAGAGAATAATAAGCTTAAGTATCAAGGATGGATTTGGATTTTGGAATTTGTCAAAGGTAAGGCACTGAATTTCTGACTCTATGCAAAGTCTTATTTCCTATGTTATCAAGCAATTCACTGGAGTAACTTCTATGTTTAGCACTGGACAGGGAGATTGGACTGACTTAGTCTAAGTGGGCGAGGATTTGATTCTGTGACAAATGAGAATGATTACCTAGTGATACAGGTAAGAACAGGTTGGAACAATCTACAGATCTGGGACAAAGGAAAACACAAACCAGTAACATGATCCATGGCCTTGGTCACTCCTCAGAAAAGGCTATTTCTGTTTCCCCAATTTCCCCCAGCACCATTCTTGAGAAGCAGTGTTGATTAACAGATAACCAGAGCCTTTGGTCTTTCACAGAATCAACAGCTTGGCAGCCATGAGGTGACAGGCATCAATACTAATCACACAAACCAGTCAGTAACTGGACCCTGAGACGGGTCATGCTACACCTGCCTGTGCCGGAAATGTACACCAGGGTCTCCCTCATGGAAACCACTAACAACACTTATTAGCTGTTTCCTTGCCTGATAAGTGGTCTGGGCCTAGTTCTGGCTTCCATTATTATATTCATTCAGCATGTGTCCTGAAACCTGATACCTTTGTACCTGGGGGGTGTAGTATCTGCTACCTGACAATGATTTGACATGACACTGTGACAGAAAGCAGGGAGAGGGAGTGGAAATAAAAACCAAGGGTTCTGAGCTGTTGTGCTGGCAGCTCCAGGCAGGGGTGCCCATCAACATAGATACTTGTTAGCAGGAGTCCAGGTCCTGCTGATGGAATAGCTAGATCACTTGTGTCAAAGCTCCATCAGGCTGGGCGATAGCAATCTTTCTTTGCTAGCTCTGTGCAAAATTACAGTGAATTTTTCACCTACATTTTTTAATTTAATGTGGCTAAATTTCTGTCCCTTATCTCCCACTTATATTCCCTAACCAATTCATTCATTTTTTTTTTTTTTTGCCTCCAGGGTTATTGCTAGGGCTCAATGCCTGCACCATGAATCCACTGCTCCTGGAGGCCACTTTCCCCACCTTTTGTTGCCTTTGTTGTGGTTATTATTGTTATTGTTGATGTTGTTCATTGTTGGATAGGACAGAGAGAAATGGAGAGAGGAGGGGAAGACGGAGAGGGGGAGAGAAAGACACCTGCAGACCTGTTTTATCACCTGTGAAGTGAATCCCCTGAAGGTGGGGAGCCAGGGGCTTGAACCGGGATCCTTACTCCGGTCCTTGTGCTTGGCACTACGTGTGCTTAACCTGCTGCACTACCGCCTGACCCCCAAATTCATTAATGTTTTGTCCCTACTCCCTAGGTGTCTGTGATTACACTCAGATCTGTCATTTAGGTGGTACATATAAGCATTGAACTGTCATGACAATTTTGTCTCTGTAATAATTACTCAAGAGGCCATTTAGGGTGTGGAAGAGAAGGAAGGATCAAAAATAATAGCTTCCACCCCCTGGAAGCTCCTATATAGGCACAATTGTGGAATGATGGATTCTGTGACTTATTAGCAGTGATTATGGGCAAAAGGCAAACCTTCTCTGGGTCTCAACTATAAAAATTATATAAGAACACTGATATTAATAACTTTTGTTGTAGTTATATCATCAATAATAATTTTGAGCTAAAGAACACTTTCTATAATTTGATATATGATATAGATAAACGTTTAAACTAGATATATGTTATATATTTGTTATATATAATATATAGCATAAATAAAAGCAACTTGACATGGTTGATGCCAGATTTGGGGAAAACTGAATAGCTCAACATTGCTGATTCACCCATGGTCCCCTTCCATTACTAATACAAGTCACTAGAATATTAGAGCTCCGCACAACTCAGGATGAAAATCACAGGGCAAATGACATCTAAGTTTCCTTAAAAGACCCAAGTTAGGGAGGAAGGTGCTCTGCAGAGATCTATCACAGGGAGATGAGAAATTGTATTCATGTACCAACTACTGTTTTATAATCCATTAACTCACCAATAAATAAAGGGTGGGCAGTTGTTTTATGGAGTATGGCATAGGAGTTAGTGAAAACTTGGAAAGGCTCTTAGAATGATTCTCTCTTTATAGTTACATGTGGGTTATTGTTGGTTATTTTTTTATTTTGACATCACTGGAACTAGAGCTCAATGCGAGTGTCAATGCAGAGGTGGAACAGTAAGGGGATACTGTGTATGGTCTGGGTGGTGGGTCACCCTATAGAACATACATGTTACCATGCACAAGGACTTGCTTTTGAGTCCCTGGTCCCCATCTGGAGGGATGGGATGGGGAGCCTCATTAGTGCTGAAGCAGTATTGAGTGTCTCTCTGTTTCTCTCCAGCTTCCTCTCTCGACCTCAATCAAAAGGAAAGAAAATAAAAAATTTTACTGGAAGCAATGTAGTTTTTGTGTAAACACTGATCCCCAGGATAGTCTTGGTGGAGGAGGAAACTAAAAGGAAGTGCATGTAGACAGGGCCTTGGCTCACTCCCCCTATAGTTTGGAAAAAGCAGCTTTTATTCTTTCACATACTGGACTTAGAGGAGAGGAAGCGAAAAGAATTTGAAAATTATCAGTCTAGACTCAAGTTTTACAAAAGGAAATTACATACCAGAAACTTTACCCAACATATTGGATAGATTTAGGATCTATTATCTATATCACTATCATGAACACCACCAGCAACTACAAACACAGTCATCATAGGTCATCAATTGGGGAAGATAATAGCAATAGGTAACATTTATTACACTTTATTATATCCTAGTCTAAGAATGTCATGTTTACAACATACCTAGAAGGCACTATTATTTACCGTTTAAAAAACAAGAAAGCAAAGTAAGCAGTTTAGGTTATTTTCTTAAGTCCCAGAATTGGGAACTGGAAAACCTGGAATTTGAACTCATGCAGTATATCTCTAAAGCCTGTGCTCTTAATATTACTGTGACATCCTCTCCCCACATCTGCCCTCCCCCCAAAAAGGAGGAAAATGAGGAGGAGGAGGAGCTATGTGATAGAGAGAAGATAATTAAGCCCTGATAAGGTTTAAGCAAGTTGGAATTAGAGAAGCTGTTTTTGGTGACACAAAGTTCCTAATTATGGCTCTGTTTTACATTTATCATCTCACCTTAATCATGTAAATCTACTCCCCAAGAAGCCCAGTTATTACTTGCTTATACTATTACAGTATTCAGAAAATATTTAAAGCCTTTTTTCCCCTTGCCCAGATATCAATGATTGCTAACAGTTTACTCTTCCAGGAAAAGTACTTATTTTTAATTTCCACCAACAACCAAAGTTGTATACTAGAGAAATGAATCTAACTTGCAAATTCTTAACGCCAGCAAATGAATAGGCATTGCAGACTCTTGAAATCATTAGTCTTCCTAGAGCCCCCACAAACTATTAGATAATTTTTAATTTATTAGAGTGACTCTGTCCAAATGAAGGAATATATATAATCTTTACTCCTGATACGATGAAGAAAAAGGACCAAACATCAAAGAGTTTGACCTTGGATTTGCAGAGGGGGGGGGGTCATAGGACAATGAGAGGTTGAGATCACTTAATGACACTATCTGCAACTCTATTCTATATTGTCACTCCTGGGTCATGTGTGGGTTAACACTTCCTCTGAAAATTTAAGCTCCTTCAGCTTATTTATTTATACTTGGTCTTTTCTTTAACTGGATAAGAAAAATGTGAGAGGAAAATAATGTCCCTTTCACTGAAAAGGTTCTCTGTGGCTCCCTTGGAAGAAATGGTGAGGCTCAGTTAAACACACAAACCCAACTCTGACTTCCATACTACTCTCTCCTGCTGGCCTGAAGAAATCACTCAGCACCTGTAATGAGAGGATGCAGTGACTAATTTTACACCATAAATCATGAGGCTAATACTGTGACTAAAAACTGATATCATCAGCTTCTTTTCCTTCAAGGCTGTTAGATCTTAGTCAATTACTTATGAACAAAGATTTAAAGACTTAAGAAGCCCCTTTGCCAACAAAAGATGCTTTTCCTATTATCTTTCTTTCCTATTAGATCTCTGACACTCATGAAAAGAGAGCCAGCATATTATTACCATTTGTTGGGAGGTTGTTTGTAAGGAAGCAGAGAAACAATGCCGGACTAATAGAAACCCCGAAGCACCAATTCTTTCTAAGTGATACTGCCAGCACTCTTAAGAAGCCAAATACAAGAAGAGAAAGGGGAGTGTACGGAGCAGGGAAAAAGATACCTTGTTTTGAACATATTTCTCAAGATGTTTAAAAATGAAACAAAATCCTACCAGGCTACAAGTTTCCAGCTGCTATGATATCATAAGATAAATTTACAACTAGGGAAACAGCATGCTTGCTTTTATAAAGTATGGAAATAAAAATGTTTCAAGTGTTAAAACTGTCCAAACAAATTAATTCAAGTAAAAATAGTTGTCTCCAATTTGGTTCTCTCACATTTGCTTTCTTTTTATAGAGCTCTTGAACATGCCTCTCTCAACCCTGACAGCACAGTGACTTCCATCTCAGCAGTTGTCCCTTCTGCATGTGGAAACACAGGAAGCCCCAAACAGGGGCATGCCCCCACTGCTGATCTATTTGCTACAATCTTCATTTAACCTCTTCAAAAAATATATATAAAAGATACTGAGCAAGGGGCTAAAGCTAATAATTTTACAATGCACTCACATTTTGGATGTTCGTTGAGAGCTAAGATGAAAAAAGAGTTTCTTTCCTCAGTGACTTTGAAAAGAATAGACTGGTGATTAACAGCAATATTTTTTTTTAATGAAACGCAACCCGTCATCCCTGTCATCTTCTGGCCATCCTCGCTTCTACGCGCCTCCCTGACAAGAGGAATAATAATGGTCATACATCACTGCTCTGCATGTCCAATCATCTAAATCTTCCCTCGCTGCAGCCTCTGAGACTCAATTACTTTATTGACATGCAATCTTCATAAGGGGAGAAATATTGTGCATGTAAGGTCACTTGGTTATGAAGACATATTATCATATTATCTGCATGAGGGTTGCAGGGCTAAGACCTGACAGAGCTAATTATAATGGTACATGATAGAAAGCTCAGTACACATTATTCGCTTGGCTGCACTAAAGGTGAGGTAAGTCCATGACATCATGGTTGTCTGAAAAAACAATGCAACTTTGACCTGGAATCTGTAACTTTTTTTTTTAACTCCTACATTTTTACTTTTGTGATTTCATGAACTGCTAAAAATACTAGTTAAGATATTACTCAGACCTCAGGAAAGGAGATATCTCTTTCCCTTCCTCTCTCTCTCTCTGTGTATGTGTGTGTGTGTGTGTGTATCTGGAATTAGTGTGGTTATGCCTTCATCTAAAACTAAGTTTCAGTCCATTTCCCAGCAAGCGGAATGAGAATGACTCAAGGGAGAGAGATAAAGAGATACAAATGGCTCAATCTGTTGACAGAACAAAACTTCCCCCCATTCGCAATTGCAATTAACCCTCTCTCAGATCCTTGCCCCTTTTCTTTCTCTCTCTCTCTCTCTCTCTCTCTGTCTCTCTGTCTCTCTCTTTCTCTGCCTCACTGTCAGGACATTGTCTTGTTAAGATGTAGTACTGTTTAATATCATTTCTTTGTTCAGACATATCAGGTTATTTAAGTATTCATAGATACAAGCCAGAAGTTTTGTGCACTGTTAAAATACAGAGGTAGTAATTTTTCTCTATTATCTCTATCTCTTTCTTTCTTTCTCTCTCTTAACCACAGATCACTTTTAGTCCACATTTATCCCAGATGTATCTCATATTAAGAAGCCAGAATGAGGAGTACTAGTATTAATTTTTCAAAAAGAAAAATCAGGGTGAGAAGTCCAGGTCAAGTCATGTCTCTAAGTTTCTCAGTCTTGTCATACATTCATACATCTCAGATAAAGAAGTGTGCTGGATGGGTCTTAAACCTCTGTGAATGGGCTTGAAGAGCAACTGATTTAAAATCCTAGACGTGGGCTGTGTGGTAGGACACCGGGTTAAGTGCACATAGTATGAAGCACAAGGATCCTGGTTCAACCCCCCAGCTCCCCACCTGTAAGGGGGGGTCACTTCACAAGCGATGAAGCAGGTCTACAGGTATCTTTCTCCCCCCCTCCCATCTTCCCCTGCTCTCTCAGTTTCTCCCTTTCCTATCTAACAACAACAAAATGGAAAAATATAGCGGTAATAGAAATATGCATAGCCTCACTACAATCCAACAAAGGATTGTACATTGTACAGTATCTACATTGTCTCTCCCTTTGCATTAAATAAAAAAGAAATAACTAAAATTTTCTAAACTCCTCAAATTATCTTAATCTGGTATTATGAGTGCTTTGGCTTAGTTACAAGAAGTTAGAGCAGAATAAGAAATTGAGATTGCCCGAATTCCTTTATTATTGTTCAAGTAACTTAAGTTTCCCAAGTTCTGATACAAATGGTTCAAGAAAATAGAGACATTGGTCAAGTCACAAAGAGATCTAGCTTTTTTTTTCTGTATTGGAAATTAAATTGGACAAAATATGACACTGACATTAAATAATTTTGATAGTGATCTATGTATGTTAGAAAGGATAATTCTTTTGACAGCAGAATTTTAGATTGACTATTTCAGATCAGACAATTTAATTCATTGTATCTCTACCCCCAGCATCTCAAATACCTTTCTGAAATAGGGAGATTCACAAAGCATCATTTCTAAAAGTTCTGATACTAGCTAAGAAGGAATGGTATGGCTTGCATAAAGAAAGTTGGACAATGGTTCAGGAAATTAAAATGTACTCCTAAGTCAAACACTCATCATTCATGCCATAATTCCTAGTCAGTTGTCTCTCAAGATATACATATATTTGGTCATGTGAATATATGATCCAATATAGATAAACATATGTTGACCATATTTCATAACCTCAAACATATAAATGAAAAATATTATACATATAGGTTTTAGACATTGTACAATAGCAAACACTCATTTAAGGTATGTTCACTCAAGTACACACACACATACACACAGGCACAAACTTTTTTTGTCATCATCATAGCTTCAGTGCTCAAGGTTGATATTTGCAGAAAGGAAAAGAGGGAGAAAGATAAATACACTGCATTGAAGCTTTCCCAATGCAGTGAGGGTTGGCCTCAACTGTGAGTCAAGCACATGGCTAAGTAGGTATCTCCCAAGTAGGCTTTCTTGTTGGTACAACAGTGAAATTTTAAATGGTGCCTTTCATTTTAGTAAGAAATTCATACTTATTCATTCTAGTTAAGTAATTTATTTAAAATATTATGCAAAATCTGAAAAACCAGTCAATGAGTTAATTACCACATACATTATTTCTAATAGCCCTCCCAACAACATTTTAATTTTGTTGGTGAAATCAAGACTAAGTGAAGTTGAATTAATTACTCTATGTCAAGTAGCTGGTAGTGGCTCTATTTTACATTTTAATTCCCCACCCCAAAGGTGTGACAACTTATACTGTCTATGTATGGTTGCAAAATTAAATTCTTTTATAATTCTGAACAACTCTGCTAAATAACTAAGTAGAGAGAGAGAGAGAGAAAGAGAGAGAGAGAGAGACTAGGAAGGAGGGAGGGAGAGGGAGAAAGAGAGCCAGAGAGAGTCGGGCAGTAGTGCAGCTGGTTAAGTGCACATGGTGCAAAGTGCAAGGATCAGTGTAAGGATCCCAGTTTGAGTCCCCAGCTCCCCACTTGCAGGGGAGTCATTTCACAAGTGGTGAAGCAGGTCTGCAGGTGCCTATCTTTCTCTCCCCCCTCTGTCTTCCCCTCCTCTCTCCACTTCTCTCTGTCCTATCCAATGTGATGACATCAATAACAACAACAATAACTACAACAAGGGCAACAAAAGGGGATAAATAAATATTTTTTAAAAAGAGAGAGAAAGAGAATAAATCCCCCCACCCTTATGAAGATTTTGGCACATACTTTATAGCAAAAAACAGAATCTACAACTTTTGTCTCTTGGTCATCATTAGATAAAATAGTTTCACTTGGGGGAACATTGTAAACTATCCCACTTGGCAAGTATTGTTGAGTTGGACAGTTAATTTCTATAATTTATTGCAGAAATTTAAAAGTATAAGATCTTTTCATATGAAGAACCAACTCTCTATAATGTATTAGGAAGAACAAGAGTGTCCAATGGAGAAAGGAGATCCAAAGGCAAGTTGACCTTAGCGCTGGTATGTACTCCTGTGATATTACTAAGAGGCTAGAAAATAACACCAACTTCATTACTTCCATTCTTACACCGCACGTACAACTACTCAAGGCTGCTTTAGTTTCCCTAATAATACTTTTAAGAATTAATATTTATTTATCAGAATTTCCTTGACAATTACTAGAAATACGACATGAAACAGAGGCCTGAAAAGAAAGAGGCTTAGTTTTATAATTAGTCAGACTAAGAAGAGAAGGTGATGAAATTGGATTTCTTTTCTGTGCAATTATGATGATTTAGCTTAATTATTCTTTAAATTTATTATCCAAATTCAAGATCCAAAAAGTATGAATAAGGTAATCTATGACTGAGTTGAACTAGCTGGTTATAGACCAACTAAAAATGTTATAAAAAAATATAAAAAATATACTGGGGGAAAATATACTGACATAAAAAAAATATACTGACATAAAAAAATATACTGGGGGAAAATATGAGTAGGAAATTATATTTGAATAACTAAGACAGTTGCTAACACAGTGATAGCATGAGGACACATATTAGTGAGAAAGAACATTCAGACTGAAAGTACAGAGATCTAAGTCCAGCACCCAACACCACATGTTCCCTTAGAGAGATTGTTGCAATTAAGAGGTTGAAGTTGAGTTAAACTTCAAGACTTTGAGTGGGGCAGTGTAGGGAAGAATTAGATTTAAGTTAAATTGAGGGAGAGAGGCTAAAATACACACCCAAGACTTTTAATTGGGATCATGAAAAATTATATACCTCAGGTCGAGGGGTGACTGGGAACAGATCTGCCCTCACAATGTTTGTAGCATAGCTTCCCATTCACTCCATCATTAACTAAATTGAGGTGATTTTTCCCCACCCTAAGTGTCTCACAGAAGAAAAATAAATCCTCTCTAGAGAAAAATAACACTATTTGAAGTTTCAAATTACCTCCATAATTTTTGCAGTGTCAGGTGTTCTATGAAACATCATGTAGCATATCAAGCAACAAAATCAAATACCCCCAAAATCAGAAAAATAAAGATACATATGAGGAAAAGAAAATTTAGCTTTGAAATTAAACAGCCATGACCTTGATAATATGAATCACATATATCTTAAAGATGTTAGATAACAAAATAGAGATTTTAGCAAAGAACTGAATAGTATAAAATAGAGTCAAATGAAAACCCACAGCTGAAACATTCAGTAACTAAAAGCACAAATTCCATTTATTTAACAGAAGACTAAACACATGCAAGGGCCCAGGTCCCTGTACCTCTGTCACCACCTGTAGGAAAGAAACTTCACAACCTTTGAAGCAGTGTTGCAGTTGTCTCTCTTTCTCTCCCTAGCTAATCTTCACCTTCCCTCTCAGTTTCTTTCTGTCTTAGCAAATGAACAAAAGTAAAGCAAAAAAATATGGCCACCTGGAGTGGCAGATACATCATGCAGGTATTGAGCCCTGGTAATAACCCTGCTGGCAATAAAAATTACAGGGAGGGAGGGAAAGAAAAAAAAAATAATAGAGTAATCAGAAAGAACCTATATTAAATGCAAATTAAGGGATCACTATTTTAAATGTCAACTACTTTCAGTTAAGGAAAGTATATGACAATCTATATATATTTTAAATTTTTAAAAAATTATCTTTATTTATTTACTGGATAGAGATAGATATAAATCAAGAGGGAAAGGGAAGATAGAGAGGGAAAGAGACAGAGAGGCATCTTCAGACCTGTACCACTTGCAAAGCTTTCTCCATGCAGGTGAGGACTGGGTGTTCCATCTTGGGTCCTTATGCATTGTAACATGTGCACTCAACCAGGTATGCCACCACCCAGCACCTTAGAAAATGACTATTATTGAAAATTTACTAAGAACACTTAAAAATCAGTAAAATTTGTATTTTTCTGATCATCAGTGATCTAGAGCAATTTTTCATGTGTTTGTTAGCCTTTTGGATCTCTTCTGTAGTGAATGTTCTGTTCATACACTCTGTCTATTTTTTGAGGGGATCATTTGCTTTTTTATTGCTAAGTTTGCTGAGCTCTTTGCATATTTTGGTTATTAGTCTCTTGTCTGATGAATGGCATATGAAGATCTTCTCCCATTCTGTGAGGGGTCTCTTTGTTTATATGATGGTTTCTTTGGCTCAGAAGCTTTTCAATTTGATGTAGTACCATTGATTTGCTCTGGTTTTAGTCTTCCTTGCAACTGGGTTTGTATCATCAAAGATGTTGAGGTTTAGGTGGGAAAGTGTTTTACAAGTGTTTTACTCTTAGTATTTGATAGTTTCTGGTTAAACATACAGGTTCTTGATCCATTTGGAGTTGACTTTTGTTTCTGGTGAGATAAGGTGTTTCAGTTTCATTCTTTTGCATGTTTCAACCCAGTTTTCCCAGCACCATTTATTGAAGAGAGCCTCCTTCTTCCATTTAATACTTTGAGCCTCCTTATGAAAGATTAGATGCCCATAGGTGTGGCAGTTTAGTTCTGGGCTTTCAATTCTGTTCCACTGGATTGTGTGCCTATTTTTGTTCCATTACCAGGCTGTTTTGATGATAGTGGCCTTATAATAAAGTTTGAGATCTGGAGTGTGATGCTTCCAGTTCCTGTTTCTTTTCCTCAAGATAGTTTTGGCAATTCAAGGTATTTTCTGGTTCCATATAAATGACTGTAATCACTTACTCCAAAGCTAATCTTATCAAAGCAAGGACTGCAAAAGTTGAGTAAGGGCAAGAGACTGGCATACTATAATTACTCTTTCGTCACTATCAGGTCATTCCATCAGCTGGGGCCCTAGTCAGGGAGTCTTGAGATTCCCAAACAGACATGATGGGCCTAGAGCTTGAATAAATCTGTCTCCCTAATATTACCAGTCATCTCTATCAGGAACAACAGAATAGACCCTTTGTGGACCCCCATAGGACCTTGCCCTCAACTTGGATCAACAATGGTAGAGAATGTTCCATCCTCTGAAGGGAGGATGAACAACATACTCTATGCTACACCTGAGGAAGATGGATCCTGAAATCAGGGCAGCTTGGAACTTTCCTACTTATGACCACAGAATGTGCATGTAGAGGTCACATAGGCTCTTTTGCTGAATATGGGCCCCATATTAGATCACATCAATGGGGTTTACAGTCAACAATATTTATACACCTTTCCCATATTGGGGAGCTACTCTCTTCTTTGATCCAGCTTTCTGGTTCTTTTCCCAGCCATGATACCATCTCCCCAGACAATAACTTGGATCTACCTGCATATCAGATTTCAGGCACAGGGGAAAACAAAACAAACAATCAAGAAAACCTGTTATAGTTGTTGGTATGCTTCTAAACTCTTCTTATAAGCCCTTCTGTTTTGATCATCACATTAGGTTCACTTGTATTGCTTAACACTGTGGTCTATTTACATAATCATTGTTTTTGTTGGTTTAATCCCCACTGGTTCCTGCACTTTTTCCTTCTCCCCACCCCTTATCCTACGTACTTCCTCTTCCTGACACTTCTGCCTCAGGAGATATAAAGGACAGTATTTTCTAATGAATAGAGATTAGATTGTTGAACTGCATCCCCGGTTGTCAATAAAGATTGAACTGCATCTGAGCTCAGCCATGAGTCCCTGGTCATCTCTCTCCCACCTGCGAAGCTAGCCCGGCATCTGGCACCCAAACTGGGCATGGCATATGGCGCACCAACATGGGACATGAACCTTGGCTCCACACACAAGCAGCAGACCTAAGAAGACCAGATAAATACAGCCGATTGGCTACCCATCCATCATGGCCTGCCTTTCTACTTATGAAGAGGTTTCCCAAAGCATCTACTCTTTCTTCATGAGACAGTTTCTCTGTCTCTAGAACATTTTGCTCTGGGCCACACTTTGGTTCCCTGACTGGGAACTTTGATTCCTTATGACTGTGACCATAGAGCCTGGGAGATGCGTGGAGATTTCCCCTGGGACTTTCTGGACTCCCTCTCCCATGTTACCCAAGGAGAAGGACTACATTTTGATCCAGGCCACACTTTAGTTCCTTATGATTGTGATTGTAGAGCTTGGGAGATGCCCAGAGATTTCCCCTGGGACATTCTGGACTTCCTCTTGCATGTTTCCCATGGAGAAGGACTACTCTAACTTGAAGAGCATTCTCCAGTACCCTGGAAGTCCCCAAGAATGGAGACACGTGGTTAGTTCTACCCTCCTGATTCAATTCTTTCTTCAATGGGAAGACATTTTTAAAAATGGGTGCCTGCAGCAATCCAGCAGGAACCGTCAGAAGCATATTAAATGCAATTTCGAGGAGATTTTTGGACTAGGACACACTCCAGGGACTCATGATGATACATGGTGATATCTGGATAATCTGGTTCAAGGTGAAAGAAGCAAAAACTGCCTACTGTTTTTTTTTATTCC
Source organism: Erinaceus europaeus (assembly GCF_950295315.1). NCBI lineage: Eukaryota > Metazoa > Chordata > Mammalia > Eulipotyphla > Erinaceidae > Erinaceus > Erinaceus europaeus. The sequence goes on from NC_080162.1 coordinate 28,549,326, forward strand.
CCCCTCGTTGTTCTCTCTGAATATATTAAGTTTGCTGTCTGTTTCAGTTGCGTTTTGTAAGAGAGTGATTTGAATGATTGAATTTTTGTATAACATTGACTTAAAAAAAATGCTGGGCGCAGCCATGATTTCTAGAGACATCCAGAAACAATCAAAAAAATATATGTTTTCCTCTTTTGATTTTTTTTTTTTTTACGTCTTGGTATTAATGTGAAATATTTAACCTGAAAACTATGAGTATGGGTGGGGTAGATAGCACAATGGTTATGTTAATGATTTTCATGCCTGAGGCTTCTAACTATAGTTCTTCTATTGAGCTTAAACTGTTTAAACAACCTTAAAATCATACTAGAAAGGACTTCCAATTATAATCGAGTTATCAATTATGGTAAACTTCTAATCTGCTACAAGTTTTTTTTCACAAGTAAGTGAATTACAGCTGTCAAGTCTTCACATGAAAAAGCATCTGCTCATATGGAATCCCTGAAAATCCATATGGACCCCTGTTCTCTGACATCACCCACAAGATGGCACAACTACAGCAGCCCCCCCCAAAACCAGTGATGTGACCTGGCATGACCTGAAGAAACTGATTCAGATACTCCAAAGCTCACTCTCTACAGAAAAGTGGAATTACAATGGTTGACCTTCCCCATAGAGGCAGACATGCATCATTTCATCCCCTGGCATTTCTTCTGTGGTCATCTGCTTTGGACTGACACTTCTATCGGACTTACTGGTACACCGCTTGGACACTTTACACAACTTTACAGCAGCTTCCCTTTATGCTGCTGGGTTTCTCAAAGACTGACCGCAGAAATCCATGGACTTTGCAGCCAGCTGCCTTGGGACTCTATAGACCACCCCCCTCACCTGCAGGCCTTGCTTTCAGAGACAGGAAACCCCCCCTCCCTACTATATCCGGCCCACAGAGGTAGGAAACACCCTTTGAGTCATGAAACACCTCCAGAGGCAAAAGATGCCCACAGAGGCAGGAAACATCCTTTGAGGCAAGAGATACCCCCAGAGGCAGGAAATCCCCCTTCAGGCCTCCCCTTGGCATCACACTGGTTCTTGCTTCTCTCCTACTTGTTTCTCCCTGTCCTGTGCTAGTTCTTTTGAAAATGCCTGTACGATATAGGTTTCTGTTCACCCCACACTCCTGATACTATGACCATTAGTTAAAAAGAAAGGAGAAAATGTTGGTATGATTCTGAATTCTGCTTATAAGTCCTTCTGTTTTGATCATCACATTAGGTTCGCTTGTATTGCTTAACACTGTGGTCTATTTACATAATCATTGTTTTTGTTGGTTTAATCCTCACTGGTTCGTGCACTTTTTCCTTTTCCCCAGCCCCTATCCTACATACTTCCTCTTCCTGACACTTCTGCCTCAGGAGATATAAAGGACAGTATCTTCTAATGAATAGAGATTAAATTGTTGAATTGCATCCCCTCTTGTCAATAAAGATTGAACTGCATCTAAGCTCAGCCATGAGTCCCTGGTCATCTCTCTCCCACCCGCAAAGTTAGGCCGGCATCTGGCGCCCCAAACTGGGACCAGCAATAGTCACATGCCCTTTGGAATAGAACAAAAATAGGCCTACTAGTTATCTACAAAATGGAGACTCCTCAACTCTTCATTTACATTATCCCAGCCTTTAGGTTCATGATTAGTCAACAACTTGTTTGGCTTTGTATGTCAACTCTCTTTTCACCCACCAGGTTCCTGATGCTAGTATGATGTCAACCAGACTTTCCTGGACAGAGGACCCCATCAATGCGTCCTGGAGCTCTGATTCCCCAGAACTCCGCCCCACTAGGGAAAGAGAGGCAGTCTGGGAGTATGGATCGACCTGCCAACGCCCATATTTAGTGGGGAAGCAATTATAGAAGTCAGACCTTCCATCTTCTACACCCAATAATGACTTTGAGTCCATACTTCCAGAGGGAGAAAGAATAGGAAAGCTATCAGGGGAGGGGATGAGATGCGGAGTTCTGATGGTGGGGATTGTGTGGAGTTGTACCCCTCTTGTCCTATGGTTTTGTCAGTGTTTCCTTTTTATAAATAAGTAACAAAAAAATATATAAGAAAAATGTAAAAAAATCAGTAAAATAAGGGGAGGGAGTGGCATATAGAGTTCTGGTGGTGAGAACTGTGTGGGATTGTACCCCTCTTATCCTATGGTCTTATTAGTGTTTCCATTTTATAAATAAAAACTTAAAAAAAAATCAGTAAAATAAAGAACAGAATTTTTATAAATAGGAAAAAGACCTGAATAGACATGTGACCAAAGAAGATGTGCAGATGGAAAATAAGCATATAAAGATCTCACATTTCTTGCTACCTGGATATAGCAAATTTAAACAATAAGATACTGGTACATGGCTATTAAAGTGGTCAAAATATCAACACAACAAGTATTTCTAAGAATATGAGTCAACAAGAACTGATGTTTATTCTCAGGGTGAATGCAAATAAGTTATTAGTAACAAAGAATGATACAGCCACTTTAAAAGTCAGTTTAATGGGGCAACTTAACACTAACATACTTAACATACTCTTAGTCTATGGCCCTGAAATATTGCTCTTTGATAACTAATGAAAGGTGCCAAAAATTTCTATCTGCACAGATACTTACACATAGATGTTTATAGCAGTTTTACTCATAGTTATCAAAACTTAGAAGCAACCAAAAAGTATTGTGGGTAAATGGATACATAATCTGTGATTCAGTCATATAATGAAATATCACATGATGCTAAAAGGAAATGAACTCCCAGGCATGCAAAGACATGAGAAACTTAAATGTTTGTTGCCAAGTAAAATAAAAAATCTGAAAAAGCTCCACACTGTATGATTCCAACTATATGGCTTTTTGGAAAAGACAAAACTATAGAGACAATAAAAAGGTTAATAGTGATTCAGAGGTTGTGGGAAGAGATGAACAGGTGAACAGGAAATTTAAAATCATCCTTTTGGTGTTATCATGGTATACAAATTTCAGTATATTTGTTCAAATTCATATAATAATTGGACTGAACCTTAATGTAACCTATGGAATTTGTGTGACAGTGATATATAAATGTAGGATCAACAATTGTACAAATGTGCCACTCTGGTGATATTTATAGAAAGGGATGTTAAGCTAGTCAAAGTATAGGAGGACTATGGAATCCCATGTACTTCCTGTTCAATTTTTCTATCAACCTAAACTTACTCTAACAGTATGGAAATTATATATAATGTTGAACAAAAACATAAATGAATGTAATAATACATACTGAACACTTTAGTTATATAAATACAAGAGCAAGCAAAAATGGACTATGCAGTATTAGAAATCTGGGTCAGAAAAAAGTATTGAAAAACCATCGCAGGTTCTCTGGATGCCAAGAGTAGAGTTTCATGTACATTTCAGAGTTGGTAAATAAACTTCATGACACCACTTGCCATATTAGAAAAGTTTTATGGAGTGGCAGGGTCATGCTGTGCATCTCACACTGAGGTTCTGCCAAGTGTCTCCTGCATGTGTATCTGTCTAATCTTCACATGGGCTCCTTCTCCCTCTATTTATTGGGCATGTGTACATATAATTATGTTAAGTATAAACATCTTCAGGGTATACATAAAGCATTTGAGGGACATGAATAATTGAATGATCTCTCTCCTAGTATAAAGACCATTCTACATCAAAATTGTTATCTCTAGGCCTAGTGATTCTATGCTTACTATGCACATCCTGCCCTTATCCCAAGGATGTAGGTGAGCCTGAAGGCCTATTGACCACTATTTGTATTTACCCTGATATTATAAAAACACCCCTGGGGGCTGGAGACAGAACTACAGAGATAACAGTGAATTTCTCGTATGTCTGGCATAGTACATAGCTGTTAGAATTAAGAAAAATAGCTCATCAGACAAATAATAGGAATTATAATTCAAGAATCTATTAAGAAATCAGAGGCTCTCCAACAAAGAAGAGTTAGTGTCCAAGAGGAGACATGTGAGAGTTTTTTCAGGGTCTCAGTAATAATCTATTCTTAAATATGAATAGCACCCTATGAATTTTAAAGCTGTAAGTTATAATTTGTATGTGTTCTGTGTATATGTCCTAGTCCCATTTAGAAGTTTATTTTTAAATGGTTATCAAATGCACACAAAACAGGTAGCAAAGTTCCTAGAACATTTTCCTTTTGCACTGAAAGGATAAGGAGAACCTCAAGGATATGCTAATAAAATAGATTTGAAATGAGTGGTGGTGCACTTGGTTAAGCACACATGTTACAATATACAAGGCCCAGGTTCAAGCCCCCGGTTCCCATCTGCAGAGGGAAAGTTTTGCGAGTGGTGAAATAGTGTAGCAGGTATCTCTCTGTCTCTCTCCCTCTCTATCTCTCCTTTCTCTCTAGATTTCTGACTGCCTCTACTCAAAAAATAAATTAAAAAATTTTAAAAAACATTAAAAATAGATATATGAAAAAAACAATTTTGCCATTATCCTTGTGGTAATCAGGAAGAATTATCTAGGGTAGAACTAATTCAAAAATGTGCATCAAAGCAGTTGCGACCCAGGCTGTGGCTGAAAATAGACATGTCTGCCAAATAGTATTCAGGAGATAAAATTAATGATATCATCTGTATTTTTCCATTTAATCCCATGGAACAAGATAAAACATGACACCTTAACCAAAATTAACCTGCAGAAGAGAATCAAACAAGTAGAATAAAAGGCAGTAAGATTACTTTTGCCCTTCTTATCAGTAAGTGAAAAACTTAGACCCAGGAGAGTCACTGCCTTCTTCATCACAGAAAGAGCTCTTCTTAGTTGCTGTATTGTAACTGTTAAAAGATAGAGATGTACGAGTGATAGTACAAACACACACATATACATCACACACCTGAACAGAAATAGAACAAAGAAGACATAGGTATGTACACATATTTCCTTAATAATTCTCTAATTAGAAGTCAGAGGGGTGTATGTCTGGACTGGAGAAATAAGAATAGAAAAATCATTATTATGATTACTTGATCTTTAGTTCAGGGAATATTAAACTCTGGCATGTGGGTTTACTGAGAGAACATCTTGAGACTACACAATTATATACCTTGAAGAAGTTAAATATCTATATGAACATAGAGGTTAATTTTGTTTTGTTCTTTTATGGCTTTGTTTTGTTTAGTTTTGTTTCACTGGAGCACTTTCTCAGCTATGATTTATGGTGGTACTGGGGATTGTACCTGGGACCTTGGGTGCCTTAAGCATGAAAGTATTTTTGCATAACCACTATATTATCTCCCCAGAACCCTTTCTTCCTTTCTCTCTCTTTCTTCCCTCCCTCCCTCCTTTCTCTTTCTCTCTCAAGTAAAGGCTATCACAGTGTTGACCAAATCTTTCAAAGGACTTGTGACTCCACAAACTGTAACTACTGGTTTACAGTCTATTGTTTACAAATTAGTTTCAGAGATAGTATCTTCTCTGGATTTCATACAGTATGAAAGAGACAACATGGAAAGAAATATCTTCTTCTAAATAATTGTATAATAAAACTCAGTGCAGTTAAATGACTTACTTAAAGTCATGTATAAATCCCACAATGACCTTGGGTCCATACTCCCAGAGGGTTAAAGAATAGGAAAGCTATTAAGGCAGGGGATGGGATACAGAATACTGGTAGTGGGAATTGTGTGGAGTTGTACCCCTCTTATCCCATGGTTTTATCAGTGTTTCCTTTTTATAAAAAAAAAAATGTGAAAAAAATGGCAGAGCTAAACCTAAATTAAGTGTATTGCTCACTGGAAAACTTGATTCACATCCAGGAGAATCCCATCAGGGACAGGCAATATATTATTTTCTTGAGGCTCTCTTGTACACTCCAGAGCAAGTGTCATTTGTGGAATAACATTCAGAGAGTCATAAATCTTCCGCTTCTGAAGCTTCTATCTTAGTTCTGCCTTTCGAAGGTTCATCAATTCAATTTAATATTTATTTTGTAGGTCATACAATCATTCAGATGGTGGAAGGTAGTTTGTGGTTTTCTTACTGATTCTTACTATTTACCAGACGTGGCTTAGAAAAGTTACTTTACACTTGATAGTAGAATGTTATACAGAAATCAGCACCTTTACAAAGTCCTCTTAAAGCCTTTTTCACAAATATTTGAGATAATTAGAGATTCACATTTTCTCTTCCATAGAATTAGGAAAGTATGGAAGTTGCAACTGGATTTAGGATCCTTAAGAAGCAGTCTAGAACAAGACAAGGATTCAGAAAATGTCAGTGCATCTCATGCACACAGGAATATGTGTTGTGCTGAGCTGCAATGTTAATAAAGAACATCCAAGCTGACAGAGTGTGGGAACCATCCAGCACGGGTAGGGCCCATGACTGTATCAGGAATGCATGCACATATGGAGACAATATTGTCTATGGGATATTATGCTTAGTCTGTCTTTCTTGAAAAACTTGTGTATACACAAACACACCAAATAAGATCAGAGAATGTTAATGTGGAAACAGATATTCAATACTGCATAATTCAACCACCACCTTTTGTAAAAGAAACTGAAGCCTAGAATATATAGGGTAGGATATATTCCAGGTCATACATACAAACAACAACTAGAACTTAAGATTCCTGTTCTAAGTCTGAAGCCCTTTCCTCAGTATTTTGAATAAACTGATAATACTTTGAATAAACTCAATACTTTGAATAAACTGACATTATTGACATTTACTTTTTTCAATTCAAATACAACTAAAGCTCCTCTGGAAAGAAAAATCTCTGTGATAGTTCTTAAACAGGGCTAAGAAAGAAGAGTCTTTGGACTATCTTTATATATTGATGACCCTTCAAAAATTCCAGTAAGGAGCAGAAATTAATCTGCTTTATAAAATTGGAAGACCCTAAGTCCAAGGTTTTGGAAACATATAGCATGTTCCCTCCAGCAAAGAAATAAAGTTGCAGTAAAGACAGACACCTGGAACCATTATAATTCCTGCTCCACAGACTCTCAGGAGGGCAGATTCTGAATTTTGGCAAACACAAGTAGTAGATTTTGTGGTCATGCTGGATTCCTACAGACCCACAGCCAAAAAAAAAAAAAAAAAAGCCAAAGGCTTACTGAGTCTCCTCCTCATCTTCTTCCTCTTGTGCTAAAAGAGTACAGATGAGTCTTTTAATCACTATCTTGATGTTTCTGAGCCAAGGAAGAAGCTCCTTACTCAACACTTAACCACTGTGCCAAGCATATGATCCCATTTCTTATGCAGGCTGCTGATTTAGTGGTAGCCTTCACAAGTCCTCTTTGCCATCCATGGTAAATGAACTTCAGCAAATACTTTGTAGCTTCTATGGGCAGGCCTACCAAATGTGACACATCTCAATCACTTTTCTTAGTTTTACCCATTTTAAGATATGCATAGCACACAAAGAAAAAATGTCTATTCTCTTTACTGAGCAAATTCTTCAACTTCCCATTCAAGTACCACTCATTTATTTTAGCCTTCCAGAAGACCTCCACTATTTATTATTCTTATCTAGGCTATAAATATATCCTTCATTTATTTCCACTAAAAGCATGTGATGGTGAGTTATGAAACTTCTCTTATTTTAGCATTATTCCTGAAATTTCAAGGCCTTCAGCAATACTTAATCCTTCAGATGCAGATCAACTGTTTCATAAAACTTTCTTTAATACTATAACCAGGGAGGTTCCAACTCCCCTGGGTTTCCAAAATTATAAGTACATATGTTTGGTATAATACAGTCACACACACACACACACACACACACACACACACATACACACACACACACACTGCCGCACTGTTACATTAAATTCAGCTGACATACACCTCCCTAAACATGCCAAATAGAGTTCTTTTTTGTTTTCCCTTTTGTCTCTAGTTCAAGTCTCTCTTTTGCAGCAAGTGAAAGATGGGTGGGTGAAGAAGTAAAAATTGATGGAAAGAGGGAAGAAAAGAAGGATGAAAGAAAGGTAACAGGGAAAGAAGAAAGTAAGGAAAGGAAAAGGCAAGCAGTATAAATATGAACTTCTTAAAGAGTACCACCATAGTTTCTTAATTTGTAGTTTGCTGTTCAATTTTTTTTCTTCTCCATTTTGTTTGTGTTGCAGCTGAGTCTCTATGTCATTTTTATTCCATAAATAGTACTGGTCCTTATTTGAGAAATAACATTGATGTTGCATTGCTCTATTGGCAGAGCGAACATGTGAAATATGTTGGCACATAATTCTGTGAAGTCAGAGTTGATGTCCTTTTTATATATGAGTAAACTGAAGCCCAAATATCTTAAAATACTTGTCTAAATTCATGAATCTAGTAAATGGCAGCGATCAGACATAGGTCTCTTCCTAGAACTCAGTGGTTTAAAGCCTAGACTCAAGTTAGCTGGGTTTGAAACTTGTTTTGCCTCAAACCAGTCATGTGACTTTGAGAGAGCTGCTTTTGAATGTGAGAGTTCATTGTGAATGCATTTCACAGTCCTTGTTTGTAAAATTAGGTTTATAATTTGCCAGTCTCATAGGAATTTGTCATGATTATGTGAGGTAATCAACTTAAATTTAATAAACTTGAAGTACTTAGAGGTTTTCTTTCTAAGGCAAGTGCTCAATAAATGTTGCAGCTAATATCCATTCTTTAATTTAACATATATTTATTGAACTGGTACCATGTGCAACAGAAGAAAAAATAAAATGACACTCAAATATTTGTGTCCAGACACAAATTACACAATTTGGAGAGCAAACCAAAAGCTAGACAGTCACAAGCACCCTACTCAACCATTAATCCAAAATAAAGCAAGATTTCATTATTTTTTTCTCAAGCTCAAATGCCATATTTTTTAATTCTGGGACTACAACTGGTAAGACAAAAAAATGTGGGAAATGTTCAAAGTCTTGAAAGAGACACAATTTGGTTTCAACAAAACCAGACTAAACTATTGGAAAACAGAGGTTGGTGACTTATAAATGTACCAGGCGGCATCTACATGGTGAGCTGAGATTTTGCAAACATTCTCTATTCCCTCAGTGGATTTATCACCAAGGGAAGGCTAGAGGCTCCATCTGTTTTCTATCAGTGTCCCCACTGGAGAGTTCTACCCTGGTTACATTTGTTATGTATCCAAAAGTCATCCATCCCAACAGAGCACAGGGATTTCAGGGACTCTGCACTATAACAGGGAGTTGATTTCACTTGATGACACCAACCCTTTATATTTTGCTTTACTCTGTTTCTACTTTTACTTTAACTCCTCTAAAAGAGAACTCAGTAACACTCTAATGAATGTGCTTTTAAATCTTACAATGCCAGTAATAGAATGTTGGCCTAAAAAGTGGAATCTTATAACCTGAAGTACCTTGAAAATAGCAAAGGATTTATCTGAAACAGAGTAGGAATGCTTCTTTAGGGGAATGATTCATTTGACCTTAGGCTAAGACTTTCAACCCAGTGAGTCTATGAAGCATAACTGTAATATGTGTGTAATAATCTTAATTACATTGGATTTTTCTAAAAAAAAAATCACTTACACAAACCTGGCACTGGAGTGTTCAGTACAGCAGTTGAGTTTACAGTAAATGATGCAGATTTGGCAAATGCATAAATCAGGGCAAAATATGGTCTGAACTAGATAGTGCCATCCACAAGAAAATTACCCTTAACTATTTTCTCCATGTGCTACTGAAATTACTTGGTAGACAAGCAAGAAAATAACATTAACCTTTAAGTGGTCCCATCATGTCATAGTAGCAAACTCAGCAACAGCTTTTAATTCTTTCCTAGTCAAATAATAATATTAAATACAGGATATGTTAACTAGATATTTTATTTTATTAAATATTTTATTTATTATTAATGGGAAAGATAGGATGAGAGAGAATGAACCAGACATCACTCTGGCACATGTGCTGCCGGGGATCGAACTCAGGACCTCATGCTTGAGAGTCCAAAATTATATCACTGAGCCACCTCCCAGACCATTAAACTAGATATCTTAGTTAAAAACTCTTTAGTAACTTTTTATAAAATCTTTATGACAGTTCCCCCTCTTTCTGTTGGCATAACCAAGTTTCATGAGCTTGGTCCTACTAATCTCTGCTACCAGCTTCTTTACTTCCTTCCTACTCTTCCTTTCACTCCTTCTATTCTCTTCACAACATTCTCTAGAGAAACTAAGGTTAACTTCTTTCAGAACACAGGTATCTGTCCTCTGAGTGATTGTACATATTCTATCTTATATATTAGAGCACTCTTCCTACATTTCCCCCCTGCTTAGTTGTAATATGCCAGGAACCATTTCTCTGCTTGATAGATGATAAGCTTTGAAACAATGGAAGCCCTCGAGACAAGTTTTATTTCCCCTCTGGGCAGGCCATTTCCCCTCAGGAAAACCATTTATCAGTAATCAAGTGAGACAATACACAGTTGTGGTAATAAATATGGTTTCGGCCATTGTTTGTTGCAAGGAACATTCCACTTTGAAGTTTGCTCCCCCTCCTCCTCCTCTAGCATCTTTGCCTACCCCTTCCCCCTATCTCCCCCCTCTTTTTCCCAAAGCCTTATAATGCCGGTGAACACAATAAAATTTTGCAGCTTGATCAGAAACTTGTCTTGCTGTCGTTCTTTCGTGTCTCTTGTCCCTGTCATTCCAGGTCTTTAGGTTCCTAGCCCCTGTTCACCACCCCACTGGTTGGGGCATCTGGCGCCCGAACATGGGGCAAAGAAGCCTTTTGGACCTAGGAACTCCGCTGATCGAGAGGATAGGCCTACCCAAGTTCACTGAGTCACTGCGGCCGAGGGAGTAACGCAAAGACTCGCAGAGATCGCCACGGAACTACCCGACCGTGAGTCGCATCTGGAGGAGTGTCACAGCGGCTAAGGTAAGCAAAACCATGGGACATGAATTTAGCAAACAAGATTTATTCATTAAAGGACTCAAGGAGTCACTCAAGACATGAGGAACTAGGGTTAAAAAGAAAGAATTAAAGAAGTTTTTAGAGTATATTGGAAATATTTGCCCCTGGTTCCCCCAGGAAGGCACTATAGATGAGAAACGTTGGAGGAGAATTGGTGACTGTCTTAATGATCACTATCAGTCTTTTGGTCCTGAACGTGTACCTGTTTCTGCCTTTTGTTACTGGAATTTAATTAATGATATCTTAAAAATTTATAATAATCACCCTGATATTAAAAATCTTATTACAGAGGGTGAAAAGGTCCTCTGGCAACTTTCTCGTCCGCTGTCCAGGACAAAGACCCCATCCCCATGCCCTTCTGTGATTATTGATCTTGATCCCCCAGTACCCAGTCAAAATAAAAGCCTCCCAGCACCCGATGTAAGTAAAAGCCCTGTCCCCCTCCCTATAGGTCCCACCTCACTTACTAAAGTTCCCTCCATTGACCCTCCTATTGCTAATTCACATGAGGATAAAACCCAGCATTCTTTCCCCCGCCTCTATCCAGTTTTACAAAACCCCCCCTCTCCTGAAGCACTTTCCGTGGAGGATGAGGCTTTGCTAGAAAAAGAGGCTGTCAAATACCACAATCCTGATTGGTGTCCTCCTCCCTTTAATCCCCCTCCCAACATGTATGCCCCTGCTCTCCAGCCTGACCCTCTCCTTGACAATCCTTCTGTCAGGAGGGCATGCTCAGGAGCCCTTACAGGAATTTCCACCCTCCGCAAGGTCCTTGCTGACCGGAAAGAGCAGCTTCAATTAATGAAAGAAATAGCTGCAGTTACAGAAGAACTTACATTTTTAGCCTCACCAAAAAACCTAAGCCCAATCCCTAAAACTAAAACTAAACCATCCAAATCAAAACCGGTTTTGGCTTTCCCTGTTACTCGAAACCAGACTCAAACTGACCCTGCACATGAAGCTTCTATAGAAATAGAAAACCCTGAAGACCCCCCCACAACTAGCACAAAAAAACAGCTTCCCTTATAAACTTAATAATAATAAAAACTAAAACCCTTAAGCTCAATTAATAAAAAAAAAAGAAGGGGAATGCACCCCCCAGTATTCAGTTGGATAAAGTGTCAATGAAGTAACTATACTAAATCTTTTTAATATTTACAAAAATTCGAATTGTCCATTTATTGTATTTCATTGACAAAGCCACCCACTTTTCCAGTCACAGAGACATATTCTTTTTCTCTTTTTCAACACTGGATGTCCATGTTTGTTTTCCTTTTATTATGGTGGATGACATTATTGCTCTTGCAAAATCCACAGAGTCCCTGTTGGCAAGTCCTTACCACAAAGGACGCCATGGCAGTATATACTCCAGCTAACCTCACCAGCCTATCCAGGTCTTCTCTTTCTGCTGACCTACCACTGATGACTTCATCTTTGCATGTTTATTGACTGCTCACTTTTCTCAAAATATTCCTCATGTTCAAGGAACCTCACCTAATGTGTATGCACCTCCTCTGTGTTTTGGTATAACACCATCCTATATTTTCATGTCAATTCTTCTCTACCTGGTCCTTGCCTCCTAGTTTTGCTTGTTCTATAGCTGACCCTCTATGAAGAAGAAAAATTTCACCACCAGAGGACCAGATGTGCTGTGTTTCTTCCCCTGGACATAACATCCACTGACTGCTTCCCTTAGACTTGCTGGTGGCATGATAGGACACTCTATATATTCCTCCCATGAATTTTCTGACAAATTACAACAGGTTATAGACTCTACCACAAATAGTCACTATAGAGCCCTTTATGGGACCCTTATTAGTCTTTTGCTAATGATTACCTTAAGACCCTTTATTTTTAATAAGATTACTGACTTTATAAAACAGCAGATTGACTCCTTGGCATCAAAACCTTTACAAATACATTATCACAGACTTGATTTGGCTGACAGAGGCCTGGCCGAACCTGAAGGTGACAGACCTCCTTTTTGGATGGCATAAAACTCAGAATTATGCATCGAGACATCCAACCTTGGTAGGGCAAGGACACCAGTAAGGGGTACAAGGCAAGGCACTGCAGGGGGAGGACCCTCTCGTCTGCCTCTGAGTCCCCCATGAAGCAAACCTGATTTGCATGGAAGTTGGTGTCAGCAACAAAAATTGTTTCCCTAGAAACTGTGGCTCTGCCTCCCCTCCCCAAAAAGACACCAAGAGCCTTATAAGATGCGGGAAGATTGGTTTTGCACTCACCCCATGGGAGGAATCGGGTCAATACTTCCCCCCTCTGGTTATGCCCACCAAACCTGCTGTTAAGGTCTCTGCTCCTCACCCCCGATTTCCTGCCTCAAGTTAAATTATAACGAAGGGATGAGACGCCAGGAACCATTTCTCTGCTTGATAGATGATAAGCTTTGAAACAATGGAAGCCCTCAAGACAAGTTTTATTTCCCCTCTGTGCAGGCCATTTCCCCTCAGGTAAACCATTTATTAGTAATCAAGTGAGATAACACACAGTTGTGGTAATAAACATGGTTTCGGCCATTTTTTGTTGCAAGGAACATTCCACTTTGAAGTTTGCTCCCCCTCCTCCTTCTCCAGCATCTTTGCCTCCCCCTTCCCCCTATCTCCCCCCCTCTTTTTCCCAAAGCCTTATAATGCCGGTGAACACAATAAAATTTTGCAGCTTGATCAGAAACTTGTCTTGCTGTCATTCTTTCGTGTCTCTTGTCCCTGTCATTCCAGGTCTTTAGGTTCCTAGCCCCTGTTCACCGCCCCGCTGGTCGGGGCAGTAATACATTTGTTAGATCTCAGTTTTAAGTTCATGTCCTCCTATAAATACTTCTCAGTTTCTTCTGGATTTTATGCTCCTTCCAATGTTCCTGAATATCTATATTCCCACTATAAAGTTCTTATCATATTTAGTTGTTAATGTTTTCTATAGACTCTACCTTATGTACTGACTGAAGTCAAGTTCATTTGCTTCTGCATGGCTGGCCTGCCTGCCCTCCTGCTATGAAGTCTGGACAGATCCTGGGCCACCTGGAGACCGCGGGCTCCCTGACGAAACTGGGCCCCCTGGCAGAGATCCCAAACTTGGGTCTGAAGGTAGACA